>NC_056728.1:1334860721-1334955721 GCF_019279795.1 Protopterus annectens | reverse complement strand
CACACACATATATGTATGTATGTACGTATGTATGTACGTATGTACAGAGAAAGAGGAAGGGAGGAAAGACAGGAAGAAATAGTTTTCATGCCTGTATACCTGATGCCTTAAAACAGGTACCTAAGACCATTAATTGTCAGTATCTTTTTATGTTGGACAGTTGCATGACTGTACTATATTAAAATAATGCATGCTCACAGACATTACATGTAGTGATGTGCTGTCTGTGGGAAGACCAGGGTAACTATTTGAATTGCCAGGACTCATGTAAAGTAGAGAATGAATGTTTAAAATTCTAGAATTACATATACTGAGTTCAAGGTTGCCATGTCTCAAAATATTCTTGGAGTTGGTATATAGAAGCTCAAGGGTTTGCAGACTTACTTCCACATTGTGGGTGCAAGGGAGGTCCCCCTCTTGCAAAAATGAAGTTTTAAAGGAGAAAACCATTGTTCAGTGTTCAGTCTACTCCTATGTTTTTGGCTGTTTTTGGTATATACAGACTTGGCATTGCCAGTCCTGACATGTGCAAAGGTTTTTTTTCATATAGGATAGAACATAGCCTTTTCGGTCACATGAGATACTGTTCGGAGTTACAACATTTATAGACAATGCAGTTAGGTAAGGCAAGATGGATTTTCTTCAATCATTTTGTTTAAGGAAACAGCCATCATGGAGTTTATCCTTGCCACTTTGTGCTTGACTGCTTGGTTTCTAAGTGAATTGTAAGTCAATGTGTTGTATGTCAGCCATGTGAAGTATGTATGTGTGTGTCTATGTACTTTTTCCCTTCCATTCCGCATAGGTCTGTCTTTTCTAAGTTTCAATGAAACATAATGTGAGAAAGAGTGTAAATAAAATTAACATGAAACTTAGAAGATATGTATGTGCTCTGTAAATCCCCCCAAAGAGGAGCATAAAGGTTTTAGGGTACTGTGTGGAAAGAGGCATTGGAGGTTTTACATTAGTTTATTTTGTAATCAGATGGGATCACAAATTAACGGCCTGCAATCTACATGGCTCACAATCCACCTAATACAGCCCATGAAGATGCTTCACTAAATCATTCATCCTCTGATTGCTCACTTTATCCTAATAATGGCTTAAAACCAGGTACTGTGAAGGGAAAAATTCACTGTTTATATGGCACACTAAACAGAATCAGATGCTCTGAGCTCCAGGCACATTTTTTTTCCTCTAGCAGAAAAAGCTGCAGAAATGCTGAAGTGTAGCCTTCTATAATGAGATATGTTATTAAGTAGGAATTTATTAAGATACTTGAACAGTATGAGGCAGGGTGAAAATATGTAGAGGATGTCTGTGAAGGCATTAGCAGTACAAACAAACCCCATATTTGCATGATGTGACTTAGTCATTAACAAGTAAGTCAATGACTTTAGTTCATTTTTGCAATGCTCACATGTCATTGAAAACCTTTCTTTGTTAATAGAAAGTAGCAGAAGCAGTTGGCTAACTAAGATGATTTAATACTGCTGTTATTGTCTTGAGAGCTTTTCCTGTTCCTGCAGAACCACATGCACACAGTTAGTTATAAATACCTAAAATCAGTGACTCATCTGATTGGTGTATAGATATTAACAAATATTCAGAAGTTTAGTAAGCTCTCAGAAAATAACATTATTAGGAGAAAGAACTCAATCCTCCTTTCTTAGATTGTGTGTCTTAAATATCTTTTTAGTTATTCAGGTGTGAGAGATTGTATATGTATGTGCGTGTGTGTGTGTGTGTGTGTGTGTGTGTGTGTGTGTGTGTGTGTGTGTGTGTGTGTGTGTGTGTTTGTGTGTGTGTGTGTCTTCTGCTATGAACATTCAAGTTACATTATATGGGGTGCAAGCCCCACACCCCCAAACATATATATATCAATGAGAAAGAGGAGCATAACAGTTTTGGGGTACTATGTAAAAAAGAGGCATATATTGGAGGGTTCATGTTACTTTGTCTTGTAATCAGATGGGATCTCAAATTAATGGCCTGCAACCTACATGGCTCACAAACCCACCTAATACAGCCCATGAAGATGCTTCACTTAACCATTCATTCTCTGATTGCTCACTTTATCCTAACACTCGCTTAAAATCAATTACTGTGTGGGAAAATTCATTATTTGTATGGCACACTCAACAGAATCAGATGCTCTGAGTTCCAGGCACATTTTTTCCCTCTGGCAGGTATGTTTTCAACTGCCAGGACACTAGGAATACCTACAGGCAGTGATAAAAGTTAGTGTTGTAGCCAGGTTAGTTGTCACCCCAGCAAAGCGCCCTTCTGCCACATCTCTCCTTGACCAAAAAACACCCCTGCAGTGCTTGGGAAAAACAAAATTCAAAGAAATAGGCTTTCAGCTGTTTGCCAGTATATTAGACAAAGCATTACTGTGTTAGGTAGTTTGCAGATAATATTTCTTTGCTACATGCAGCGCACACACACACACACACACACACACACACACACACACACACACCCCCTGACAAGGGTGTGATCAGCACTGTACAAGAGTTGCTGATTAGTCCTTAACTTGCAGATCATACTGTTTGCATGCCTACATGTCAAGGACAAATTGGCAGTTCTCACATTCTGCCTTTCATACATTCACAAAGGAAAGCAAGCACTGACTGTCATTTAGGCAACCATGATCTCAGTCATGATTGCTTAAATGACTGAACAGTCTGCTTGCAGGGACTGACTGGCACCTCTTCTACAGTACTGATCATAGGTTCAAAGCTTCATAGGTATGTACCAGGCTAATGACCACAAGGGCCTTTTTAAGCCTACCCATGCATCCCAAATCTCTGAGGAGTTCTGGTACCCTTGAAAAATGTAAACAGGGGCTTGGGAGATGAAACATTTACAATAAGGGGCCTGAATGATGAACTATTTACAGGCTGCCTGTGTTCCCTTAGAGACATAGGTGCCAAATCAAGGATGAATTTCCTGTTCCCCTTTTGGTTGCCCATGTTACACTTGAATTCTTGAATTAGGTTGCAAAGGAAATCTGCTTCACAAGGATACGGACGGAGCCTGTTTCAGAGAATAGGTAGTATCTGGGATACATACCTGTCTCTCCAGCTGGTCTTATTTATATCACAGGCAAGGTTTAAGTCTTTAAAATGGGTAATTCCTGTATTGTTTGTTAGGCAAATATGCATGTGGTCCATCAGGGTGGGGTCTGACAATACCTTGTATGCTAGGCATATACCTCCCTTCAACAGCCTGTAGGAAACAGAATGCAGGGATAGGGCTTTGAGGCAGTATGCATGTAACATGTCACTTATTCCCTGTATTCTCTTAGTGAGGAACCTCTGTGGACATTCCAGTTGTTGGATGTTCCAGGTTAGGTACATACCAAAGGGGGAACTATACTCAGTGATAGGTCTGATGAATTCTAAATACAGTGGAAAAATGACCTCCTTAGACCTAGATGCCAAGAAAATAGAATGATTTTCTCACTACTGTAGACAACGTGATGGTCAAAGGCTAGATTACTGTCTATGTGTGTCCTCAAGTCCCAGACTACTGGGTCGACTGTTAGAGGTTTATTGTCAATATGGCAATTACCAGGGTGGATAACTTCCTGAAGGATACTATTATGCATTTCTTGGCATTCTGTTTTAGGCCATGGCTCTAATATAAGTTATTTGGCTGCATCAGCCCTTTCTGGAGAGCATTAGTGTTGGTGAGGGATTTTATGATGGTTTCCTATTAGAACGACGAAAACGCATTTTGTTGAATGTGTTTTCATCGACATATAAAGAGCGAACAGGCAAAGCAGAGAAGCAGTTGTTCAGTGAATTCTTTCCCTGGGAAAGAAGTCGCGTGAGCGCTTTGTTGCTTTGCCGTGTTCTGCACTGTAGTGTGGTCCCTTGTCCTGTATAGCTCCCAAGCGTAAATGTGCAAGAGTTACTGACCTTAGGGTTAAGGTGCGGGTTAAGGTAAGTGCATATGTATGAAAGTGTTTACTTTTTTGTTTTTTGTATTAGATGTACGGTTGAGTTAAGTGGATATGTGTTTTAAGCTGTTTATTTTTGTTTTGGGGGGTAGAATTAGGTTTAAGGTAAGTGTGTATATGTTTGGAACTGTTTACGTAAATGTGCAACAGTTACTGACCTTAGGGTTAGGGTGCGGGTTAAGGTAAGTGCATATGTTTTAAAATGTTTACTTTTTATTCTGTTAGATGTATGGTTGGGTTACGTGCATATGTGTTTTCAGCTGTTTACTGTTTTTGGGGGGGTACAATTAGGGTTAAGGACGTGTGTATGTGTTTGGAAGTGTTTACTGTTTTTTTTTTTTTTGTTGGAACAGCGATTTCTTTCCCTAGGAAAGAAATCACTGTTCTGAGGTGTCAACATTTTCAGCTTTCGTTGAAAAAGGGTTGATGAAACATTGTTTGTGTTCGATGTTTCAATATAGACCCTTTATGACAGCTCCTAATTTGCAATCATCTGCAAGTTTAGTCAGCTAGAGACACCTGACATTGGCCTTCACTTCAGAGAAGTAAATGCCAAAAAGGAGCGGTCCCAGGACTGATCCACTTGTGACTGGCCTCTTTGTTCCTAACTCTAACTTCCTGGGTCCTGTCTTGTGATTCAGCTGGCTATTCACTGGGTGACATAAGGGTTTATACCTAACCTCCTGAGTTTATCAGGAATGCTTGAGTGGGGTACTCTGTCAAATGCCTTGGCCAGGTCAAGGTAGGCATTCTGAACCATTTTGCCCTCATCCATTTCTCTAGTGACTTTCTCAAAAAGCCCACCAGATTGAGTAGGCATGACCTGCCTTTCATGAAATCAAATTGGATTGGGTCCATTATTTGAAGGTTTCTTTTGTCATTAATGAACATCTCCATGATAATAGATGGCCCACCTTTGTACAGAGGGATGACTGTTGCTGTTCTCCATTCATGTGGTGCAAAGCCTGTTTGGAGGCTACAGTTAAATAACATTTCCAGAGTGCCTGATAGGTCATGTTTTATGTTCTTTAGAATTCATCCTGAGATATTGTCTGGACCCATTGAAGCATTGTTCTTGGCCTAAGAAGGAGCATTGAGGACCTGTTCCCTGGTAATAGTAGGGGACATTATATTTTATGGTATTTCCTAAGGGGAGGTTGAGGGAGAGAGAGGGGTAAAGTCAGAGATGAATTTCTCTGCCAGTAGGTTTTCTATATCTTCTGACTCAGTATAGGTGGCGCCATTAACAAAGAGCTCTGCACACAACTGTGTATTGCCTTTGAGGTTGCAGACATAACTAAAGAATGATTTGTGGTTGTCCTTGGCCTGACATACCACATTATCTCAAATTTGGCTTCAGTAGACTTTATTTGTTCTCTGACTTATTTATTTAGTTTGATGAGAGTGCTACACCTCTTAATTTTTGCCATGATTTTCTTCCTTCTGTTATACATCCTATTGGTGTTGTGATTTCACCAGGGTGACTTGTTTTTTGAGTTAGTTCTGTACTTCTTACTGGTGGGTACACTTGCCTCTATGCAGCCATTAAAGTGTTTGTATAGGGTTTCTGTGAACAGTTCTGCATAGGTAGCAGTGTTCTCGGGGTTTATGGGGACTTGAAAATGTGCTATATTATCACTTAATAAGTGAAAGTTAGCCTTAGAGTAGTTCCTGAACATTTCAGGGTTAGCTAGGGCTTTGGGTTCTATTTTTACTTCAAAGAAAACCATTTTCTGGTCTGACTTTACCTGAGAAGACATTACACTAGGGGGGGGGGGGGTTCAGCACTCTCCTATATT
Organism: Protopterus annectens; assembly: GCF_019279795.1. Classification (NCBI taxonomy): domain Eukaryota; kingdom Metazoa; phylum Chordata; order Ceratodontiformes; family Protopteridae; genus Protopterus; species Protopterus annectens. The sequence goes on along the minus strand of NC_056728.1, from coordinate 1,334,949,955 downwards.
AGTGAAGACCAGATCCAGTGTGTTTATACTACTGATCAGCATATTGACACTCTGGTCCAGGAATTTTATGTTTACAAAATCCAGGAATCTCTCTGCCTGCATGTTTGTTGTCGTATCCCCTAATAGCCATTCCCTTTGTCACACCCTTTCTGCAGCTGTGGAAAAATTGCTTACTATCACAGTAATAATATATTTTCTTTTCCCCTTTTAATTTATTTATTTATAATTGCAATGATTGCAGCAGAGTGCGTGATTCTGAATGATGGCAACAGGTTGAAAAATATTACTATGGTCATTCTTTCACTTTCTTTGAGATTATACTTCAGAGATGATAGCCAAAAGCAACTATAATTTTGTGGGTGTATGTAGCTGAAAGTAAAGGGTAGCTACATGATCACAGTGAAATTGTAATTGATATTGATTGTTGGATGGGGGTAGTGTGTATGTATATGTGTGCATCTGTGAGCAGCATGTAGAAATACATTACTGTGACAATTCTTACTCTCATTTTAATGACAGTGCAACATTAGTGGGTTATACAGAGATTGGCTATCTTTTGGGTTGGGATGGAAAGCTTTGTGTGAAAGTAAAAGGTAGTTCAAGACACTGTTGATTGATTATTGAGTATGCTTGTCGATGAGCAGCATACCTGTCTGAGAGCAACAAGGAGAAATACCTTACTGTAACTGTTATAAGATAAGACAGTACTGAAAAAGCAATCATAGGTATAATAAGATGTCTGAAATCAACAGACTGAAATACTTTATTGTGAATATTATGAGTACATAGAACAATACTAGGAAAACAGTCATAGGAATAAGAAGATGCCTAGCCATACCACTAGTGCCATGATGCACGGAGATAAAGCCCTAAGTGTGACCCAAATTATATGAGATCTATTTGAAGCTAAAGAGGTTGGAAGAGCCAAGGAGAGGTGGGTGAGAGATGTGTGAATTACATTGACACACTTGCCCGAGAGAGATATTTGTTGTGGCTCCTCCCCTTGTAGTGACCTGGCTGTCCAGAGTGGTGGCATAGACCACTCTGCCAAGAACAGGCCCTGAGGGGAGGGACATGGGTGGGTCCATCCAAGCCAGGGCAGTAGAACTTCCAGACCTATGTCACGGAGTAGGCATGCTTCCATATCAAGGGCATATGTGATCCCTCCATGGAAATGTGGAGCCATTGTCACCACCAGGGTTAGGGATAGGCTATCTGCATAAAATTCCCTAATGGCTGCTAGGATGGTGGCTTCATGATTATCTGTTACCTCATAGGGAACAAATGGAATGGGAACAGCTCTGGCTCCATGATGAAGAAATGGATCAATAGATCACAGGGCAGTGATGGTCAGCGGGCTTTGGGGTTCAAAAAATAAAACAAATAAAAAAAGAGGCTGGGTTGGGTCAAGGATATTACAACCTGTTGTTGGTAGTTTTACTAATTGCTCTAGCACATTGGTACTAACAAAGTCTAGGAAATAGTAAGAGTATCTATTTTGAGTAGTATGAGTGCCAATCAATATCTGGGTAATTGAAGTTGCCTAGCAAGAAATTATTTGCTTAGATATTTAACTCTTCAGTACTGTTAAGGGCATTTCCATGATTCACAAGGACATTGATGGGAATCTGTGGCAACAATGATGTAATATTTGGATTTACTAGGACTGATTTGGATCCCTAAGAACAACAGGATAGGGTTGTGTGTAATTTAAATACTTCCCTAAAGTTACCCAGGGATCTGAATATGTGGTAGTTGTAAACCCAGGTATAGATGGAATACTATAGTAGAAACTACATGAATGTGAATGTGTTTGAGTTGAAGGAGGGCCTAAAGTTCTGGCACCTTTCAATTTAAACTCCTGGTATTGAGTATGTTTTTCCCCATTGTTCACAAGGAAACATCATCAGCATAAACAGCTTCTATCTTTTTGTTTAGGAAAATAATATGTATGAAAGGGCAGTTACATGATAATTGTTAAATGATGATTGATATGGATTTTTGGGACAGTGCTGAGCAACTTTCCAATTATTTCCTGATTTCATGTCATCCAGACCCACCTTCTGATGATGTATTGCTGCATTTATTGATTTGGTTGAATTTATCAGTTTTCCAGCCTGCACTTGTTAAAACATGCCATCTGTTTGTTACTGTAATGCCCTTAGATTGTTTTAACAGTATTCTGATATTTTCTAACCACCTCTGATACTGCAAAAGCTGTTCTAAGTTTGTCAAAGTTCTCCTGAGTTTGCCAACATATTTCTAAGTTTTGATAAGCTTTTCAGTGTTTGTAGACATTCTCCTACATTTGTGTACCTTTTTTCCATATTTATAAACATTCCTCAGGGTTAATGCACTTATTTTCAAGGATTCCTGATACTGTAGGAATTCTGTCTTTTGATGTAAAGAGTTTGTTACCGCAACTGAGCTCAAAACCAGTTCATACTACATTAAGAGGGGTTTTTTGCACTCTAGTGGGAGCAGAGGGCTGATTCAACCCATCAGAGTTGGGAACTGCTGGTGGAAGGCTTACTGTGTGTTCTTCTGATTGACCTGAGGGTTTAACCCTGTAAAAGTCTATCATCCTGCTGGTATACGTAAGAGCCTCACATTTGCGCATCATGTAAAAGTGGCTACCAGTGCCTTGTATATAAGCAAAACTCTCCAGTTTAAAATCCTCTATAGAAAACATTCTCCACAGTGTCCCACTGTTCACAACTGCTCAAAAAGTTGCCAGTTTGTGCAGAGGGTACCACTGCAGGTCATCTAACAGTATACTATAAACACTCTCACATAAACCTTTAAGTGACTCTCCACTACTCCTTCCCATCTACTAAGGATGTAGTGTAATGGGGGTCTATATTACCTGAACGAAAACCCGACTGAGCGAATCTCAGTTGAGCGGCACATAAAGAGTGAAAACCGCTAATTTCGAACCTGTGAAACTTAACAAGTAAAACAGGTAAACTCTGACTAACTGATTTATGCAGGGGGAAATTCCCCCTGCACCCCCCACCCCCCACTTAAATATACCAACTCCGAGAATGCACTACATTTAAGTAAAGGGACGAATTCCCTACGGTGATCTCTGTTCATTCTTGAGATATTAGCAGTTTTCGCTCTTTATGTGTCGTTCAACTGGGATTTGCTCAGTTGGATTTTCGTTCTGCTTATATAGACCCGTGTAATGGATAGCCGCTTCCTCTCATCTCTGTTTCTCTCCCAGTAGATATGGGAATCCTGAGGGAGTGTAGTAACTGCCTCATGTTCACTGGCAACCATTTAATTTTAGAACAGACAAAGACAGTGTGTGAGAGATGTAGATGTACAATATTATGGGAGGCAAAGCTCTCACATACATACAAAAAATGCAAACCAGGTTGTTAGCGTTACACCCAAAACACTCACTACCAAAACTAAGGAACAAACACATAGACCAACATATGCAGAGGTACTCACTTGTAATCTAACCAAATCTCCAAGTCTTCCTAAAAGCATCTCTCAGTGGCCCTGTGCACACTTGAAAAAGACAGCACCTCACAAAACACATAACTCTGAAAATCATGGTAGCCCCACTTCCAAGCCCATAAGTCAACACACCACACATCTAAACATTCTAGTTATTGGGGATTCCATTGCAAGACATACTGATGACCCCCTTGCTAGGCTAAATAAGGAAAAGATCACAGTGAGCTGTCTGTCTGGAGCCAGGATCTGCCAGATCACACATGCACTTAGGTCTTTAAACCACAAGTACCAGCATGACACTGTCATTGTCTATGTGGGCATAAATGACCTAAGATGTACCTCACTGGACTATATAAAGAGAGACATGATGGAGCTCACTGAATATGTGTCCCAGGTGGGTATGAATCTAGTCATGAGTAGCATCTTACCTTCACCAATGATGATGCTATAGTACCAACCAAAATGATATACTTCAACAATTGGCTTAGTTTCTGGTATCACAACAATGGGATCTAATATCTGTCAGCTTGGGAAGATGTGAGCGACAAACCACGATACTTTGCCAGAGATGGTTTACAATTGTCACTGCTTGGCTTCTGGATACTGGCAAAAACTTTATATATCCCCATAGTGCCTTTTTTTAAGGCCATACCAATTTATTAAACATTTCAACACAACAAAATCACTCACAAATGGTTAAAAGTACTGCTGCTCAATGCTAGGAGTTAAATAAAAAAGCTGCACTCCCTGGAAGCACTCCTAACCCTGGAGAACACAAACATATGTGCAGTCACAGAAACTTGGTTTGACTATCAAAGGCTACAGTGCCTTTCATACATTTTGATCCCCCTTAGCTCAGGATAAAACAAAGGGAGGAGGTGTCTCAGTGTTCATAAGGAACAAGTACACTGCTAGACTCGTCCAACAACATGACTCTCTTGAGCTGCCCCATGCCCAACAAACCGTAGGTGCAACCCCCTATCATATCCTTGCTAGCTACATAACACCTAACATGAGTCTGGAAAACCACACCTTCTACTCAGACCTACTGAAACAGTCCTTATTGTACTCACTAAAGCCAAAAACACAGTCTCCATGGGTCCCAACAATATTCCAGGATGCTTCTTAAATAGTTTAAAACAGAATATATAAGGGCCACTTGCAACCCACTTTAATCACAGCCACTGGATGGGCTTTTTCTCAGAGGAGTGGAAGACTGCAACAGTCATCCCTCTTCACAAGGGGGGCCCATCAACTGACCCAGGGAACTACAAACTCATAAGCTTCTCAGTCTTATCTGCAAGGCCATGGAGATAATTATCACAAACCTGATCAATAATGACATAGGAACTCCAAAACTGGACCAGGTCCAATTTGGCTTTGTCAAAGGGAGGTCTTGCCTGCTCAGTCTGGTGGACTTCTTAAAGAAAGGCACCAGAGCAATGGATGAAGGTAAAACAGTATACACCGCTGCCCACATCCACCACAAAGAGCACCGAACCTATACATAGACCCAAAACCACCTTCCAATTTCAACCCATATCTACCGACTATATCAAAAGGCTGCTAACCAAACTTAAACCTCCTATACTAGCAGCTGATGGCATACCTGCAATACCTCCAATTGGCTGCCAGTGAACTTGCCTTCCAGGTATCCATCCTTCTAAACAGATCTATTTTGGAAGCCAATATCCCACCTATCTGGAAGACCTCCTATATCATCCCCCTCCACATAGGTGGTACCTCCACCAATGTGTCTAACTATCACCCTATTGCCATCCTGTCTCCACTAGCTAAAATACTTAAAAAATGTATGCATCATCAACTCATGCCATACCTACACAACAACCATCTTCTCTCTCCCACCCAGCATGGATTTCAGCCTGGTCACAGCACCACCACTGCCCTACTTTCTTTCACAAACCTCATCAATCAAAACAAAACACATAGGCAATCTGAAATCTGCCATATTGTTGGACTTGTCAAAGGCGTTCGATATGGTCAACCATTCTAAGCTACTTCAAGCCCTTACTGATGCATTAGTCTAGTTTCAGAATTACCTAAAAGGAAGACAGCAAGCAGTTCAATGGGACAATAACCCATCCTTACTACTGCCTGTCACCACAGAAGTTCCACAAAGGTCTGTTCTAGGACCCCTCCTATTCTCCATTTTCACCAATAATCTTCACAGCATCTGTCAATACTGTTATACAATATGCTGATGGCTCAGCACTAGTTTGTACAGCCAGAGATCCTCAGGAACTCCACTTCATTACAGAAAAAGTCTTCCAAACTATTGGGGTTGTGAGGGTGGCCTAATGGTTAGGGTGTTTGCCTTACAAACACAAGGTGCATTTGAGTCTCACAAGGGATAATTGGCTAGGCTTAAAATGGCTCGCAAGGGAAGTTAACTTAGTACTAAACTATGAAACCTGGTTTCTTAACAAAAATCTAACACTAAATCCCCCCCAAAAAAACAAACTACTGCTATTTAGTCCAAACAAATCAACCACAATAACCAGCCCATTTAATATTGTGTCCAGGGATGGAACTGTTATCTCCCCCCCCAGACATTCATACTAAACTACTAGGCTTGATCATTGATAATAACCTCAAATTCGATCTACATATAAATTAAACTATTTAAACATCAACAAAAAAGTGGGCGGTCTACATAAAAATAAACCATTTCTAACCCAAACTGCCAGGACAATTGCCCATACTCACCTCCTCTCTACTCTATTCTACACCTCACCCATTTTCACCAACTTAGCCAAAACAGAAATGGCCAATCTCAATACCTGCTACAATCAAATTGCCAAATTTACTACTGGTGCCCCCTACCGATCCCACCACTGCCATACCCTAAAACAACTTGACTGGCTTGAATTTCCTAATCTCCTGATCTTTCATCAGCTTTCCTTTGCACACAAACTGCTACTACTTCCAGATAAAACTCCAGCACTGGCCAACCTACTGCAATTACAAACTAACCCTAGACAGCTACGTTCTAATGATAAAACACCAATCAAGGTTACCAAGAACAAAAACACAGCAGGGGACTCCCTCTTCCCTAATTATATATGCAAATGTTGGAACTCCCTACCTTCAGCTATTACCTCAACAGACTCAAGGGGTACATTTAAAAGACTCCTCAAAGAACATCTAAAACACACATGGATATGTTTATGTGGGTTCACTTCATATTGCCGAAATGCTGAAATATTGAAATTCACCATTTCGACAGTATAAAGCCGAAACCATTAAAACACAGACACCTCACAACCACGATATCACAACATCGAACACCCAGCATACAGCACACAACACACAAACTATAACACCCACACCACAAAACACTGAAATACAACACAACACCACACAAACACACACCTACACTACACATATGCTGGGGGCAAGCCCCCCTGCACCCCCACACCCCCCTACTTATATATATACTAACACTGAGATCACACAGACAGTAAAAAAAAAAAAAAAGCATGCACAACCAACACATACCCCCACCTCCCTACCCTGACCCCCTCGTACAAGTTACAAAAACACTCATGCACACTCACTCACCTTAAACTGCAGACACCACCCCAGCCGAACACTTCTGTACAGTACCGAAAATGCATAAGCGCGAATTTGACATAGTCCTGTTCACGATTATGTACTTTCGTTATTTAGAGGTTTCGGCTTCATGGACATGAATTGCTGAAATTCGATATTTCAACAATTCATGTTTATGAAGTGAAACCGTTTATGTTCACCCCCTGGCTAATCTCCCCAATCATACCTACCCTCTTTTCTAATCTCCTAGACTCTGTGACAGAACTATACCGCTAAGAGGAACTACGGCTTTTTTAATTTCCAGCTTCCTCACAGTGTCACTTCGAGACCTGGTCCATCAGTTTGTATCTATACATATAGTGGCACTAAAACACTGCTAGGCACAATTTTTATAATTTTCTTTTCTTTCTCCTTCTTTACACATTTTTTTTATACTTAGTGTATATATCGTATCACTCAACTCTGTTATTTTACTTACTGCAATAAACCTGACTGTGTCAAACTTGTACACACTCTAACTGTATAAAATTGCAAAAGATGCAAACTTTTCTCGTCTATGTATTTAATTTTGTAATTCTTCTTGCCTATGTATTGACTCAATCTGACTGTATAAAATCATAAAAGATGCTTACTTTCTATTCTATGTATCTAACTTTAATTTTCATGCTTATGTACTGTCTATGTAAATATGATTGCTGCTGTTATACTCCTTATAATTGCTTGTAATTGATTTGTGGAGCTTTTCTCCCCAGGCCTCCACTGAAAATGGACATGCATCCAGCTGGACTCTCCCAGTCAACAAATGTAAAATAAATAAATAAATAAATCTAGACCTGGCCAAGCTTTCAACACAATCCCCCACTTGGGGATCATAGATAAAATTACTGAGTTAGGAATAAAACCTTACATCGTCAGTTGGAGAGCCAACTGGCTCACTGAGAGGGCACATGTTGTCCAGATAGGTGAATCCACTTCTGATAAGAAATCTGTTACTAGCAGTGTCCTACAAGGCTCAGTGCTGGGACCCCTCCTGTTTGGTATGTACTTCTCTGAAGTGAAGGCCAGTGTGAAGGGGCCACTGGCTTACCAAGTTCATTGACGACTATAAGCTAAGAGCAATCACTGAATCCCCATATGATGTTGACATCCTTCAAACAGGCCTAAAAATCACAAACAACTGGTGCCAAAACCATGGTCATAGACTAAATGCTAAAAGATGTGTAATTATTATCCTTCAGTAAACCAGATATCCCTGAAAATTGTAATATTGATAGCACACCCCTAAAAGTAGACCTGGTGGTGAGGGAGGGACCTAGGAACACAGATACTAACCTAAACTTTGACCACCCGTTAACTTTTTAGCTACAGTAGTGAGGCAATACTTTATAAGTAAAGACACGTCATCAAGATTAAAGGAAGTCCTAGTGCTTTTGTACGCAGCCCTCATCAGGCCCATAATTGAGTAAAATGCTCCCTTCTGCATGTATCTACACAGGCACTTACACCAACTGGAGCGGCCCCAAAAGTTTCTCACTAAAAAAGTACAAAGTGTAATACACATGTCTTATCCAGACCGGCTAAAGATCCTGTCCCTGTACTCTGTCTCATGTCACTTATTGAGAGGGAACTTTTGCATAGCATTCTCTGATCTAGCCCTGATTAAAATGTTACATATTCACAAGAAAAATTATACAAGGGTTGTGTGCTCCGTGGACCTGAAACTTATTTGTGATAATAGTAGAACTTGTTGGAGAGACAGATTCAAATCCCAAAGGCTACTTTGTCTATGGAATAAACTTCCCATCTTCATAAAACAAAACCCGTCCCTCACTCCCTTTAAAAATAATTTGGATAAATGGATGGTAAGCCATAAATTCACTTGTGGGGTACTGCCCATGTCCCTTATGGACAGAGTCATTCTGTAAAATTACTGAGGGTTCTAACACCCAAAGACCCACTACCCTGACACTACCCCATCCCATATGTTTGGAATTAAGATATAATCTAGTCATAGTCTGGGTATTATTGGCTAGGCTTGTAAAGGATCTTGTGCCATTAGCATAGTAATCACCTATGAATCTATGAGGAAGAAATAATTCTACAGTGGGCTGGCTTGTCTTTTATAGTGTGCAGCAGATGTCATTACAAAATAACCAGAATGCAGCACAATCAGTCGGCATTCAATAAACAGAAAAAAAAACAGTTTATTAAACTTAATAAATATAGCTCCATTGAAATAACTAAAGTAAAAACTACATATTTTAGAATAAGACCACTTTACAAGTTGAGGGCATAATCCTAACAAAAAGAAATGGTATAAAAATCTTTGCACTTGATCTTTAAGTTCTTACTGTGTTATTACAATTTCACAGTAATCTGTTTATTATTAATTAATTAAATGCCTTGCAATGTCATGTGGCCCTTATCTGAGTGCACTAGTTGTCATGCAGTCCTTATGGTCATTTGAGTTTGAGACCTAATCTGTTGAGTAAAAAGGATCTATTGCTACTAGTTATGGGTATATGTAACCATAAATGTTTTTAAGTCCAGCACTTCACAAAAGTTAAAATTACTGAACACTATTTACATACCTCAGCACATAAAACCAAAGGAAGGACTTTGGATGTAGAATACATGTGTTAATTAGTGCTAACTTTAAAGACTGAAAGTCTGGCCAGTTAAACCTTGCATGCATGTGATCAAACCGCAGATAGTCCCCAAGTCTTTGTGGGGTTATGATTTATGCCAGGAAAGTAACATTTTAGTGATACAGGACAATAGTATGAGAAAAACAATGATACATTGCTAACTAATTCAAAGACAAATGAACTTTAACAGCAAGTTAAATGTTGTAGACCTACAAAGAAAAATGCAAAATGTATTTATTTATTTATTTTTATTTTACATTTGTTGACCGGGCTAGTCCAGCTGGATATATGTCCATTTTCATTAGAGGCCCGGGGAGAAAAGCTCCACAAAACACAGTATTATTTATACTATATGATAGTTTTTACAAATGCAGGTGCATAACTGGACAATAGTATGAGAGTATGAGTATGCCTTCTTTCCCAAGATGGCAGCACCTTGTGGCAGTGGCCTCTCTAACACCCGTTATGCACTTTTACTTTGTTTTTGTTTTCTTTTGGTTCTGTTGATCAGCTGGTCCATTTTCATTGGTCGAGTGTGCTGGTGTTTGCAGCCATGGTGTCTGTGATGTTCGAGATGTGTGGCGTGTACAAATGTAAGTTATTTTTGCACCTTGGAAACAGAATGAATGGAAGGTGGGCCTTCAGTGGCGAAGTAGGGCTGGATGCAGAAGCGAAGGCTGAAACCTTTGTCTACCTTGACCTACCAGCGTGATTTGTTGATTGGACTGTTCTATGAAATTGAGTGAACCAGAATGGCTTCTGGGACACTGCTGAATTGTTTTGGAGTTCATTATGGTGATGGTAACTGTGTGGATGGCCAAATCTGAGGAAGGAAGTAAGAATCATTTGACTGGTTGTGGCCATTTGAGTCTGGAAAGCGGATGTGTGGTTTATGGTGTCTGTGAGTTCGGACTGGGGCTACAATGGGAGATGTGGTGGTTGAAACTTATATGCCTTTGGTGATTTCAAAAGGTCCAGACTGATTTTTGGCTGTTTCCTGTGCTGGAGAGAGAGTTGTGGCAGTTAAATACTTCTGTGCCTTTGGTTGGCTTGTTACTGTTATTGTTAATGATGTGTTTTGTGTTTCTTGTTTTATGTTTTATGGGGGGTTTTTTTGAGCTTGGAGGAACAAAATTTCATTCGTCTATACACTTGTGTATGGGTTGAATGACAATAAAGTTATTTCTGATTTCTGAAAATTAGTATTGCTCATGAGGGTGGAAGTAATGATAAACATTGTACCTTATTTGTTCTTCCACTTGAACTCTGATGGTGCTAGACCTGTCTAATTCAGTCTAATTTTCTTAAGTCTAAACTTTGTACATACCAAAAACAAGACAAATGCTAGATATGTAAGGGTGTATGTGTCAAGGTAGGTAAATTGATTTTGTGTGCGTGTGTGTGTGTGTGTGTCTGTGTGTGTGTGTGTCTGTGTGTGTCTGTGTGTCTGTGTATGTGCATTTGTATAGCTACAATCTGACAAATTTAAATGTGCCTCATAAAATAATTTGGTCAATTAACTTTTTGCCAAACAGTCAATGCTGGTGTTTTTTCGAGATCTTTGGACAGCGAGGACTAGGGAGTTTTCCCCTCTTCCTCACTGTTGTGTGATCTCAAAGTTGGAATATATAAGTAGTGGAGGGTGTGAGGAACATTATCTTATACATGGATATGTACGGTTTAAGAATTTTTTGGTGATTTTATTGTTTACTCGATTACAGCACAACAATGTTTGGTGATTTTTTTTAGCAATTTCAGCTATACAGTCAAGTAAATGAATGTTTTTGATTCAGTATATTTGCCATTCATCTGACAATAGTATTTTCATATTACGTGAGTGAGTGAGTGAGTGTGTGTGTGTGTGTGTGTGTGTGTGTGTGTGTGTGTGTGTGTGTGTGTGTGTGTGTGTGTGTGCGTGTGTGTGTGTGTGCGTGTGTGTGTGTGAATCATAAACTACATTTATTATGTAATATATGGTTTTATGAAACAGGCAAATCTTTTCTTAAAGTTCTCAGTAGTAGGCTCAAGTCTGAAATTCATATTCCACAAGTATGTTGTTTGATAAGAAAAGATATTGTAGCCAGAATGTTTAGAGTGATATCTGGAAACTATTATAGCCCCCCCCCCCTTGTCTGAAGAGCAGAGAGAACATGCTGGCTGATAAGACATTAACAGATGATTTACAACAAACAACAAGCGGGACCTATGCTACATAGGGCTTGGTATACTAATATCATTAGCTTATATTCAGACTTCAAGACCACTGTTAGCTATTGCTATTGTGTGACAGATGTTTAGCCTAATAATATATTCCCATCTTAGTTGTAGCACTCTGTATGGCCTGTAAGTAGCCAAAGTCACAAATAATTTAACCCAACATAAACAGCATTGCAGCAATCCAATTATGTAGAGATCAGTGCATGTACTTACCTTACACGGTCCCATGAGAATAACAGATACAAAATTCAGACAATATTTTTCAGCTGGTAAAACACACACACAAACTCACACACACATTTTATTATAGATTTTACTTGCTCCTTGGGTAAAAAGTGGTGACTGTAATGTACCATAAAAATGAACTCCATTCAATTTTCCCCAGGTGGCTGAACTGAAAGACAGGCAAATGGAGGACTTTAAGGTTGTATAAGTGATCACAGCCTACATCTTTGGTTTAAGTTTCACTGTAGTACTCCTTATCCAGTTTACGTTGGCCACCTGGACTTCCCTGTAATAATATCACATGTGATGCACATTCCTGAAGCCAATGTGGAGTTGGGTATCATATGCATAGCAGCCATATTTCAGACTTTTCTTCTGAATTCTCCAAAAGGAAATGCATATTCTGCAAGTAAAACAGGACCAAAAATGGAGTCCAGAAGAATCCTGCTCTGTAGATGATACCTTGAAGAAGAATTAAACCCAGACATCACTAAAGCAACATTTAGTAGTAAAAGGCAAACCAGATGAGAGCAATGGAAGGAAAAACACAATGGATGTTCATGTGGTCCAACAAAATCCCATTATCCACATTGCTGGATGCTACTAAGAGATCAAGGAGAATTAAAACGGTATGTCATTACTGTTCTCATCATTAAAATGTCATTTATTATTCTTAGGAGAGGCACTTCAGTACTTTACAATTTTCTGAAGCTACATTAAGTCATGAAAGTTAAAATAAGACTTGCTGCAAAAAGCTTTCTATACCAGGCTGCATAAGAATGGGAAATTAGATAAGGCCAGACTTGCAAGGCCTAAAGATGGTATCTTGTGAACATGAGGACAGTGCCTCTTTTAAACTGGATGGCAAGATTCCTTTTATGAGAAGTGACCATATAATCTGGAAAACAACTGTGCCTAATACATCTAGGCAAGACTGACCTAGTCTGACTGGACAAGGGTCCAGTCAATTGTATAACAGGCATGACCTTTAGATCACATTCAGGGTATCAAATTAGTTTATAGAGTCAAACTGCTGGGGGTAAATGTCTTGCCCTTTGGATGTTCCCTGCAGTATTTCTTGCTTAATAGTTAGTCTAATTTGCAAAAGAGCAAGCAATTTTAACACAGTCAGAGCCAAAAAATGTTTCCAGGTTGTCTAGAGAGACTACTCTGTATGCTCTGCTAACAATCTTGAAAAAGCCTTGTGTACCTGAAATCTTCCTGAATAAGAGTACAAATTTTAGAGATATTTCTGTGTAATAAACTGTACACTGCTCATGTCTAAGCTTGTCCTCATGCAGGCTAGATTTACATCAGCGATGACCTGCATTACCTTCTCAAGGCACAATTTGCGGTCATGTCACAGTACTGCTACCCCTGCTATAGTGAGGCCACTTATGAAGATTAAATGACAGAGCTTTATTAAAGGGTGTTTTGGGACAATGTGCTTTTCAAACCCAGAGGAGCAGGTTAAGCAATTTGAGTTAGGTAATTTCTAATAGTGCCAGTTAAACTCTTGTAACTCAGAAGCTCATGGTCGGGTGACCTACTTCAGGGGAGATCCACAAACAACTGGACCAAGTAGTCGTCACATTATGAGACTAGCTTTACTAGCAAGGCAGGTGTGACCACTCTTAGGTGGAAAATCAAGCCAGGAGAATGTGCTGTTCATGAATAGATGTAATAAATGGTTAAACCCAAGATCTTTCATAACGGAAAGAAGGCATTTAGTTAGGGCTTCTAATTCTTCATTGATCCTCCTGTTAAATTACCCAAATTATTCTGTTAGTTAAGGTTACTGATTTTACACTGGCCCTGGTGTTTAATCTCCCAAATAATATCCACTTTAGACATCCACCACTATTTCTACAAGGAAAAATAGTGAACTCCTAAAGAAATATCCATACATTAACAGGTGTATGGTATATGAGAAGAATTCTGCAGTCTGTTAGTGATCATTCTAGAAACTTCAACCACTGTCAGTGAAAACTTGAAACACAAAGCTGCCTCACCCCACATCATATCCGGTCTTAACAATGAATAGATAAAACACATGCTAGAATGGTCACTGTCCATTCAGAACTAATAGAAATAATGCACACACCTCACACAGCACAGAAATACTGGGGAAAAAATCATGTAACTTACTTATTCATTAAGAGTATGATACCCGTCATGGAATTCATTACATCATGTGTTGGGAGGATGCAATATGGCATCCATTTTCAGGGCAGTTGTGCTTCGCTTCTCCATTAATGGCATGCAGTATCTGAATAAATGTGGCAAAATGGTGTAGGGCTTACTCCCGTGGCCTCACATGGGTATCTGTGGTTTCCATGTACATCCAAAAGGCATGCTGTTAGGTGAATGTGCCATCCTGTGATTTACCTCTTGGTGTTCATTCATAGACAACAGCTCTCCCATGACCATGAATGGATCAGAATGGGTATTACTAAACAATTATACAAATTCATTAAGAATTTGACTAAACCAATTCTTAGAGATATTTCTGTGTAATAAACTGTACACTGCTTATGTCTAAGTTTGTCCTCACGCCTCACAGACCTATGTTAATTTATATATAAAATAATAAGATAGTATTAATTAATGGAATGCATCTGAATAGTGTACTAACCAGTTTCAAAGCACTGTTAAATACTGAGGATATTATAATATACGTGCACCATCAAAGAAGCATGGTCTGATTATTTACTTAACACATTGTTAACCAGTGGTGCAGTGTTTATTATATTTGAAACCAAAGCAGAGAAGAGATATGTTTCAAGTTATTCCAGAGATTACATTTGTAAATATTTCAGACAGCCTTGAGTGAGTCTCATATTTTGTATGCACTTATTAACAATAATAGCAACGATGTACACTGTTTTGGGTCTTACAGATCTGTATCCATTTCCAAATCTAAAAATGAATAGTCTCTTTTTTAATATGGATAATTTCAGTGTTATTATAGATATTATTGCTATTATTAGGACTTTATTTCCACCAGTGCAACAATATGTGCACATACCTATATAGATTTTGTTAACTAGTAAACTGGAATTAATTGTTAACCCCCCCACCTAGTAGAAATGCTACATTTCAGCTTAACCCAGTCTTAACAAATATTGCAAATCAATTCACTGTACCCAAGCTTCTTTGCTGTTTCATGATGCCGGATTGTAATGCTGTTATGATCCAAATCTAGGTTGGCTGCAATAATATTAAAATGCCTCAAAATTCTGGAACTTTTATCAATGTAGTAAATAATGTTCTCCAAATATAAGCTGGAAATCCTTACATCAAAAAAAACGCTAGTATTCATTGTCCAGGACTTTGCAGATGCATAACAGTCATGTGCAAATAGTAGCACTACACAGATATGCAAATAAGGTCAGTGAAATGCACTTGCGATGAATACAGATAAGTGAAGATATTTGTTAAAACACACCCACTTTCCTCATAATAGTAAATTGAACATAGTTCATTATTTTGAAATTGCAAAAATCATAAGTTGTGTCCTATATGTTTGGCATCTTGCAGGCAAGTGCGGGTAAGTGCAGTCATGTTCAAAGCATTTTAGAAAAACTGCAGACAGCGCAGCTGCTAAGAGAGATTTTTTAAAAAAGAAAACGGGGTTATAATTTTTTTTTATATAGGGGTATCCTTTTATGGACAGCCTGATGGTTTCATTAAAGAATATACAGGGGGTGGTAGGATAGATTGAAAAAGGGGAGACAAAACAAAGTGGTGAACACACAAGGGAAACAGTACGTTGTGCTGGAGGAGGTGGGAGAGTGTGGGCACTGTGTTTTTGTTGGGGGATAGATCCCCCCCATTTTTTCAAATTTTTTTTTTTTATAAGAATATGGTGTGGGTGGGAAATAGGGAAGAGGGTGAAGGAGAAACAGTAAGGGAAGAAGAACTGAGGAAGTGCCAGCTGGAATCCCAGTCCACAGAGCCTGAAATGCGTCCACTGCCAGATGATGTTGTAGTGGAGGACCCTGATGTTGAGGAGGTAGGGGCCTGTGTTTATTTATTTAACATTTGTTTACTAGGAAAGTCTGACTGGGACAGAGCCCATTTTCAGAGGAGGCCCAGTGAGAAATACTCCAGGTACATGTCTTTGAAATGTAGGAGGAAGCACGGACATGAATCACATACTGCCAAATAAACTACACCAGGCAAGTTGCAATCAAATCTATTCTGAGATGTAAAAGTAATATTACAGGCATTCAGTGTCAGACTTGAAGCATTAGATATGAATTGATGCTGACTACATCATCCACAGATATGCCCCTTAAGAAAGACGGTGAATTGATTGGCTATAGGAATGCATTTCCACTTCCAATTTCCACAGATATGTCTATTATTATGGACATTTTGTTTTCAGATTGGAAATAGGTCTTGGGAAATAGAGACCTTGCACAAATGTTGGGGCGCGCACCATTATTTTCATACAAGAAGTGTCATATTATTAGAACTATTTTGGAGAAGCCATTTGAATCAAAACAAAGATTTACTGGAAGGGCAGGAACTATTAGATGTGGTCGATGTAGTCAGTGTCGATTCATATCCAAGTGTGACATTAAATGCCCATAATGTTACTTTTACATCTCAGAATAGATTGGATTGCAACTCACCTGGTGTAGTATATTTGGCAGTATGTGATTCATATCCATGTTCTTGGAGAACTTTAAGAGCATTAAAATGAAGAATTTACGAACATATGTAAACAATTAAGAAACGCAATGTCACCAATCCATTTGCAAAACATTCATTGTGTTGTAGTTGTAGGAATTTCAAAAAATTTACATTTTTTTGTGATTGGCTTGATCAAAATTCAGAATCTGGATGGAGATTACAAAGTGCAACCGGAATGAGATGGCGGACTGCATGTATGGCAGATCGGCAACCAGGACTTAATTACAGTATCAACATAAAATTTTTTATTTTAGCCTTGACTTAAGATATGAAATTCATCAATCATTTCAGCAAGGTTTTATTGTTTTTACATTTCATTTTCATATTTCATTTAGGTATACGTGAAGATTGGCTTGTCATGGAAAAGTGGTTTTGATTGGCCAATAAGTCCCATCGAATAATGTACTTGGTTGAGTGATTTGATTAAAATATTGCTAGTGATTGGTCAAAATCACTGAGATTTACATATCTGTTTTCATGGGTGTGTGATGTATAAGGAAATTGAGAGGTTCTTTGTTTTTGTTGTATAGCATGTTGAGTGTATTTAATTAGATTTTATATTTCAGTACTGATTCTGATGAAGTTCTAAGTTGATTAAGAAAAGAACGAAAGCATTTAATCTATAAAGGAGACTGTGGTTTGTCTAGTGGAACTTGTTCCTATGTTTGATGCTTTAATTGGTTCTATGTTGTTGGATTTGGAATACATGTATGAATTATTAAATAATTTACTAATATTCCATTTAATTTAGGAGAATATTAGAGAAATGTAAAATGAGTCTTGAGTTTTGTTTTCAAAATGCATGTAACACTGTTCTTTTGGTATAGCTAAAGTGCAGAGGCTGAAATGTATCAATTCAAACAAGTGTGTATTTCCTTTTCTGCAGAACTGTGTCTGATTGTAATAGAAGTAAACATGTTCTCTGAAAAGTTTTGTGATAGAAGTAAACATGTTCTCTGAAAAGTTTTGTGCTGCTCCTTCTTTTAGCAAAGTAACAACCACCCCCCCCCAACCTGTATTCTAACTTGTGTATATTGAGTGTCATTTCAAGCCATGTTTGTGCAGCTAGAAATACTTAAGAACAACCAACTAAGTTAAGCAATTGTTTTAGTTATATTTATGCATCTCTCACAAAACTGGCTTCATGTAATATTATAAATCTGTAAATGCAATCCATATTTCATAATTGTATATTTCCACTCAGCGTTACTGATACCTAAACGGTAATAAAAGATTTACTCTATTATCTACACAGATTATTATTTTATTGCTCTTACCTGATGTTTCTATTTATTATTGTAACCTATTAACATATTACTACTTTTTCTCTTTCTTCAGAAGATGAATGTCTAATAACAGATATGCCACTCAGTTTTTATGCATTTCATAATATAAGTACAACTTAATATTTTCAGGTACAGATATCTGTGTCTGCAAATACTTGTAGTTATAGGTTCATAGGTGTGTACTAGGCCAGTGGCCTTGGAGCCTTTACAAGCCTAGCCCATAGGATTACCCTGGCATAGTGCCACCCGACTTTAGTTCCCAGTGCCTCTATCAAATACAGCCACTGGAGTGATCCCCAGAGTGAACTTTCTGTTTCCCATCCACTCATCAAGATTTCTCTTGAAAAGGGTGAGTGAGGTGCTCTGCTTGACATGTATGGGAAGTCTATTCCAGAGCATGGGCAGTTGCGGGTTATGAACCTGTCCCTCCAACATGTTCTGTTGAGTGTGATAATGGGGTTGAGGTCCCTGGAGCGTGTGTTGTGGAGAGATTGGGATTTCTTTAGGTGTAACATTTCTAACAGGGCTGGGTCAGACATGGCTTTGTAAGTCAAGCACAGATTGCCTCTTAATAGATGATACGAGACAGAGAAAAGCTGGAGTTTTGTGAGTCTGTCCATGTAGGGCATGTGTTTAAGGCCCAGGATCCTCTTCGTGAGGTACTTTTGTGGCCTTTCCAGCTGTTCAGGTGTTTAGTGAGGTACATGCCAAATGGGGCATTATACTCAATGATTGGTCTAATGAGGGAGGAGTAGAGAGAGAGATGATGACCTCTTTCTTCCTGGATGCAAAACCCTTGGTAATGAGATGTGCCACACAGAAGGACTTTCTGACCACAGTGGCAATGTGGTGGTCGAAGAAGTGGTTGCTCTCAGCCTATGTCCCCAGATCTCTTATAACACCTTCAGTGTTCAGTGGGCTCCCATCAATGTGATAATTAGTGGGAACTGAGTTTTTCCCAAAGGGAATGACGACGCATTTTTTGGCATTAAACTTAAGGCCATGGTTTTGACACCAGTCATTGGTCTCAGTGAGGAGGATGTCTACATCACTTGGGGAGTTAACAATGGCTCATAGCTTGCAATTGTCAGTGAACTTGGTCAGCCAGAGTTCCTCTGTGTTGGCCTGGACTTCTGAGAACTAGATTCCAAACTGGAGAGGACCCAGAAATGATCCCTGTGGGACTCCACTCGTGACTGGTCAGCAGTCTGACTTGGAGTCTGCTACTTTCACACTGTGGGTTCTAACTTTCACACTGTGGGCTCTATCTGTGAGCCAGTTTGCAACCCACCTAGTGATATAGGGGTTGATGTCTAGTTTGGTGAGTCTATCAATAATTCCTAAGTAGGGAATTGTATCAAAGGCCTTGGCCAGATTGAGGTAGGCTGTATGAACTGCCTTGCCCTCATCCACAGCTCTGGTGACTGACTCAAAGAAGTCAACCAGGTGGAGCAGGCATGATCTACCCTCCACAAAACCAAATTGCGTGGGATCCAGAGTTTGGAGAGTCCCTATATCCTTGTTAATGTGGTCCATGATGATGCGCTCCATAGCCTTACATATCAGACTCATCAGGCTAATGTGGCGATAATTCCCAGGATCTGTAATCACTCCCCCTTTATGGACAGGGATGACTGTAGCAGTGCTCCATTCTGTAGGGACAAAGCCTAAGGTGAGGCTGTGATTGAACAGGGCACACAGGTCTGGTGCCAGTTATGCAATTGTTTTAACCACCTTTTTTATTTTTAATGTACTGTATATGTGTACGTATATACATAGGTATACATTAATTAAGAACAAATTCTAATTACAATAAAACTCTGGCCTTCTCGCCATAACCTGGTCAACCCACTCAACCAGATGATCAGCACTGCGCTTTTGCAAATTGTCATACCTGTGATGGCACTGCTGAAAGGAGTGGGTTATACCTGTCAGGGTTGACAGGTGGTCACCCAACTCCTGATAGATATCCATTTTTTACAAATACTGTGATGCATGCATGTCTGGAGCTTCTCCAGGTGTGGATCATGCAAAAGGTAGAGCATGACTGAGATCTCTTTTTCAGACCCTTGTGCATTCACAGGTGCTGAACCAGAATAAGGAAAGCATGGTGAGGGATATATTAAGCAGGGTTAGATCCACTTCCTGTTGGATGTGACATCACTTGACCAGACCCTTTTTTCTAGCTTGCCCAGTGGAGTAGGTATTGATACTATTCACAAGTTTGCTGAAAGCAAAACTGCTTTGTCACATACTGATTTTTCTTAAAGGAAAACACTTACCTGTCCTTTTCATGTCATAAATTAATTTTAAATGTATGGATTGTAACGGTCATTATTAATGCTTATTGATAAAAGGAGATTTTTTTATACCCTAAGAGCAATATGTGCTATGCATTGCAGTGGATTTTTTGTAAGGTGGGTGTACATAAATGTCAACAGAGATGTCAGCAATTATTTTTGTGGCTTTATGATATTTATCAGTTGTTAGGGTGTGACAAACAATATTAGATGGGGAGGAATTAACCTTCAGATGGCTTTCAACCTGACATTCAGATGATTCCATTTTGAATTTTACAACTATATTTTATTTTGGCTAGTTTAGGGAAAACAGCACACCTCTGCAGACAATTTGGTATTGCTGCAGGGTTTGCAAATGTCTGCAGCACGTCCCTGTCTTTTTGAAATACATTCATGTACTGTAGGACGCATGTTCACAATCGGTGTAATGTCAGAATATGGCAGTATACCCCAGAACAGATTTGCGTAACACTACAATTTATAGACATGCATATTAATTAGTCTAATTTACATAACACACACATGTAAATTGGCCTGAATTTGCATCATTAGGTTGAGCACCACCATATTAATTAGCAAATAGCCGAGGTAGGTGGCAAATGTCTTGGGATTCCACAGCCATTTCAGAGTAAGGAAAACTTGATAAAATATTAATTATTTAGTAACAGTTTACGAATTACTTTAATATTAATGTAAAGGTCACCTGCAATATATTTCGATGTGTACTGTACATATATTCACATCATTGCATAACTGTTAACTTTGGACATTTTGAAGTTGCCTCTCAAGATATGTCTAGTACATTAATAATTTTAGGAAATGATCGTCAAAGACGTGCAATGTAGTGATTGTGCATACAAGGTAAAAATGCTATCGCACTCGAGAAATTTTCATATCCTTCGCAAAGGACAGGAATAGACTTGTGTGATAAATGTGATGTTCTGTTCATTACAGTGAGGGGAAAAATACATGACAATGGCAGATAGTAGTGCAGGTTGGATTTTTTTTTTTTTTTTTGTGCAAGTGAATAAAACTGCAGTTGTGTTGTTTAGATAACATTGCTGTTTGCATATTTATTGAGGTAATACCTCACTGTGGTTAGCAGGAATAGCTGGCCAGTGGTTTCTACTTCAACAGCTGATGTCATCCAAACAGCACTGTCACAAGTGTCGTGACTGTAGCCCTTTTTTCCTCCCTTTTCTTTTCTTCTTTCTCTTGTACTGATGGAGAATAAAGGATCAAAGCACAGACATAACTTTAGCCATGAGGAAAATCGTCGTCATGGCAGCACTTCAAATACGTGGGAAAATTATTTTTGATAAAAGGGGTCCAGACAAACTGAGAAGAGCAAAGCATGGGGTCAAGTAGATGTTGAAATAAATGTAGTTGGAGGCAGAAACAGATAACTGGCACAGTGCAAGAAAAGGACAAATGATATAGTAGAACATGCTAGAAGCAAGGCCAAGCAGAATGCCATTTCCAGGACCACTATGAGGGAGGGCTCCGAATCTGATTAGGTTAACACCAGATGATCCGTGAGGATGACTGTGATGCAACAGGAATAATTAGAGGTAGTGTGGACAGTGTTCCGTGCAACAAGAATAATTAGAGGTAGTGTGGACAGTGTTCCATCTGACCAGTGTCTGCAGCAGCATTTAGATTCATGAGCTACTGAAAGTTGGTTTAAAATGTACACCTTTTATAGTGGAAATTTAATGGTGACAAAGACTGTTGTAATTAAACGTATAACAATTTGTTATTATTAGGTGAGTCCCGCACATCAGCAAATAATGAAAATGAAGGTAGTGTGCACGGTAAGTGTCCCACTCACCCCCTTGTAATTATACTGTACTATATTCTGTTGCATTGTTATTAATATTTGGTAATACTTTACAGACTCAGCATCAGATACAGACAGTGTAGCAGTACCAATAAATATGGATGATGTCAGCAGTAGAATGGGTGATGCAGCTGCTAATGATGATGATGATGACATAGTTATATTTATGAGGCAGCCTGAAGGAAGTGACAGGCCGTCCCCAAGTTTAATGCCAGGTTCTCTCCCTTCAAAACATTTAGTAACTATACAGAAAGTGACACTGAAACACAGTCAAACACAAGCTGACATTCCACTAATACTTGTACAGCAGGAACAACCCTGCACCTCTACACCAGTGTCTTCACACACAGAAGAACACTTTGAGGATGATGGTTGACATTCTGAGGCCACATTGTCCACAGTAACCCCATTACAAAGGGGTGTCAGATGCAGGAATTATTTCCAGCTACCCCCAGAAACATGTAAAGCCTTGGCTGCCCAACAAGAAATGTGCTGTGACATTGGTAGGGTTCAGAACACTGCAAAAGAGAATCAGCTAGAAATGGTCAAAGTACTACAGGGTGTGCATGATGATTTCCAACCTATGAACCTACTTGGCAATGGCACTGAGTAGGGATAATGCCATGATCACACTGATGTGTAGCATGGTGGCACACCAAGCATCAGTAGCCACCTCCATTTTTACACTAGTTAGGACATTCCAGTATCAAGCTGGACTCAGTCTTATGAGGGCAGGGGACAGGGTACTGTCCAGTCATGTGGCGGGGATCACATGATATTACCACTGCTTCTCAAGTCAGTAATGTCAATAGTCACAGTGAAGAATCACAACACATTTCACACAGGCCATGCCAACAGTCATCTACACATAGGAGAACCTCATGTTCCAGGTCAGAGTCATGCAGCAGTGTCAGGTCAGTGGCAGTAGGATCACCTTCCTCCAGTATTTCACAGCATCGGACTAACTCACCTTACAGTTCTCATGGTAGCCAATCCTCCATATCAGTTGCATCTACACCAGGCCTATCAATAGGAGATGTGTATTACTCATTTGATCTGGAACTATTGTGAATTACATTAATTGACAAATCTTTCTGTTTAGTTGGAATAAGGTTTTGTTGGAGGTAGGAGAGTGTCTGCATATATGTTCAGTTATTCCCTTCACAGCTTTTAGTTACACCATACTGTAAATAAGAATCATTTACAGAACTTTCTGTTTAATTGGAAAGGGATTGTGGGGTGGAGGGAATTCTGTGTACATCTTTTAAGTACATGAATGAACACTGAACAAAAATCAATAATACATGGATTAATGTTCCTTATGGTGACAGTCACGTAAAGCATTACAACAGTAATGAGCAAGCATTTTCAGGACCAACACATTATAAGGAAATTACACATTAAAGTAAGCATCCTGCCATGTAAACTTAACTGCTGCCATTACACCCTCATCACTGCACAAATGATGACAGTTTCTGAAGTCAGAATTTATTTTGCATGATACTAAAAAACAATCTGAAGTACAGTACAACACAATACAGTAAGCAGAAATGGCATATATAACTGAATGTTTCATTGTTGCCAGTATTTCTTTCTTTTGCATAGTGAATAAATAATTAAAGCAAAAGTTATTCAGTACAGCAAGGGAAAACCTTTGATTTATTTATTGACTTGATGCTTTTCAGAAGCACTGAACAAGAATCAGTGAGCAATCAGGTAAACAGGTAATAATACAAAACTATTTTAAGATGAAAGAGAATGTCAGATGAGTAGTGACAGCAGACCATGCACCACACAGCATAGCCCACAAATATTACTGCACACAACAGTTATACTCTATGTATTTTTTTACAAAAAAGGAAACACAGACCTGAATGTTCAGGTCTACAGTTCTGGACTAGATGCTGCCTCTTAACCTGCACAGCCGCAAGTCATGAATGAGCCTGCCACATGGGGTCATTTACTACTGCTGCTTGGTGGTCATCATTAGTCAAAGTGGTACTAGAACTGGGAGCTGCAGTAACAGCATGGGTCACTTCACAACAGACTGGTACATGATCACATTATGTAGAATGCAGCAGCCAGTGAACATCCTACATGCAGTAGCTGGGTCATACTGAAGGGCACCCACAGACTCTTTAGTAGGCCAAACACACTCTTAATGACAGTACGGGTCTCAGACAAGGATGAGTTATATATCTCCTCCACAGCTCCAGAAGGATTTCTCACTACAGTCATGAGCCATGGCCCCAGTGGATATCCAGCATCTGCTTAAGAAAATAGAAAGAGAGGGGGGAGCAAGACAAAACAGGAAAATAGACATTATATGTTTCAAAGACATGCATCTGGAGAATTTCTCTCTGGGGCACCGCTGAAAATTGGCTTCTTTCCAAGTCGGACCTTCCCAACATGAGTAACTATTTAAATAAAAAAGAAAGAAAGAAATTCAACTTACCAGCTAGGTGACCACTGGGCACCTTACCTTGCAGGAAGAGGTAGTAGTGTGAGCTAGTGTGCCAGAATAATGTGCACTGCCAGGGTGCTGGGCAGACATGTTAGTGATCCACCCCCAGTCATTACACACTGCTTGGAAATTGATGGAGTGGTAGTGCTTCCTATTGTGGTACTACTCACCGTGTGTATGATGAAGTGCCCTAATTGCAACATGGGTGCAATCTATCCCACCAAGTTCTTCAGGGAAATGTGCCAGCCCATAAAAGGCACCCACAGACTTGGTCCTGAGGTGGCACCAGGCAATATACGTACTGGTTCACATGTGCCAAGAGTACATCCAGGAACTGCTTCAGTGTCCTCAAGACAGAAGCCTGTGAAATCCCCAACGAGTCCTCATTCTGTCTCCGGGAGTTCCCCATACCAAGTATAGTGAGGGCTATACATACTTTGATGTCCACAGAAATAGGAAGTCCACAAATTCCTCCTGTGCCCTTATGGGGTCAAACATCCCCAGTAAGACACTTATAATGTCCCAGTCCACTGTAAACCTATCAAGGATTTCCTAATTATCAAAGTTGTAATGAGTAATCTTTGTTTAGATTTTTGTCTTCTTGGAGGGCAAGCACTGCTCAGTGCAATCAGTTTCAGCCCAGCCAAGACAAGCAACTCTGAGCCAGAAATAGCAAAGCTCACCAAAGGAGATAGCATTTTTGCTGACTGAAATTCTAATACATTTGGTGATGCTCGTGTTTTTATAGTGCATCTGCAACCAGCACAGAAAAGTGGGAAAAATTAACTCTGAATTGCAAATGGTACAAAATAAACTTCATTAGCATATGCAGATTTACATCCCTCCTCATTTCCATCGCATTATTTGCCCATTTGTATAAATACATTCAGGGTCACAGTGAATTGGTGTAAATTGCCCCTAAGAATTGCAGCTCAGCTGTGCTCATGCGTTCATGCCCCCAACATCCTTAACTGATTTGCATAACTGACTGTAAATACTGTCCCAAGATTTAGCAGACAGTATACATTACTTAACATAGTGTTTGAATGTATTCCTTAAAATGTCTTGTCAATTACAAGTTATGTAAGCAGGAAGACAGATGCAAACGATTTAACAATCACATAAGATGAGCAAAAGACAGAATTATAAAGGTATGTGAAAGATACAAAGTAAAAGTCTTAAGAAACTATAGGCAAAACTTTCAAAAGTAAAACATCTAATTAAATGATTAAAGTGGAAATATAAGGCAGTACATGGTATTACATGTTCTGGTATCAATAATTATATTTAATTGTTTTCAGCATTTGACTTGCTATGCCAGAGCTGAGGAGCATTATAATTTGTCTGTGTGTTTTTATAAATTTTGATAACCTTGAAGGCTTTATGTTGAGTCAGTAGTTGATTTTACTGAAATGATTAAAGTTTTGAGCTATTCATAGGTTCATTGATGTTTACTAGTCTAATGACCACGAGGGCCTTTTTAGGCTTAGCCATGCATCCCAAATGTCTGACAAGTTCTGGTACCCTTGATAAGTGTAAGCAGGGGCTTGTTAGATGAAATCTTTACAAGCAGGGACCTGGGAGGTGAACCATTTAGAGGTTGCTGTCCAATAGAGACATAGGTGCCAAAGCAGGGATGAATTTCCTGTTCCCTGTCCAGTTGTCCAAGTTACACTTGAATTGGGTTAGGGAGGAACTCTGCTTTACATGGATGGGGGGAGCCTGTTCGAGAGATGGGGTAGTCTCTAGGATATATGCTTTTCTCTCCAGCAGGTTTTATTTATATCATAGGCAAGGTTTAAGTCTTTAGAATGGGTAATTCTGGTACTGTTTGTTTTGTGAATATACAGGAGGTCCATCAGAGTGGGGTCTGACAATGCCCTGTATGCCAGGCATAGATCTCCCCTCAACAGCCTGTAGGATACAGAATACAGGGATACGTGCTTGAGGTGGTCTGCCTAGGACATTTTACTTACATTCTGTTTTCGTTTAGAGAGGACATCTGTTATAGTTTAAAACTGTGTTGGAGGACTGGACCAAAAGCTGTTTTGATAGCATACATGCAGGTGGCAGGTGTATACATTTATTTTAATTGTCACCCGTGATCTTGGGCTTCTCTCATTTTCTTTTCATTACCTGTAGATCTGAATCACATACTTCATCAAACATCTAGCTACCTTATTTACTTCTCTTACAGTACTTCATTAACACTGAAAATTAGTTACTGTTGTAGAAGGATTTAAAAAAGTACAATCTTAATAGGTGAGAAACTCAAAGGCTATAGTACCTCACAAGAAGTCTAAACACTCAGACAAAATTGAATCTTATCTTTAACTTTGAAGTATGAAAACATGGATTTTCCATGAAGAAAATCCTAGCAACCATCAGAGATTACCTTACTAGAATTATATTCATTGCTGCACAACTCGAATATTCAATAAATTTAATTCCTGTGCAAAGACAACTTATTAAACTATTTTAACACGTCTTATTCAGTGGCATAAAGGACACATTCGCCAGTTAACACCTTTCTTCATTGACCTAAATTTGAAAACTCAGAATTCGCTTGAATCAAATGGTCTGCCTAATAGTATGTACATGAGTTTGTTTCTAGAAAGTGTAAAAGCCTGCCAAGAAAGGTTCTCAGTGCTACTTGTTCCCTCAAGAAACACTAGAATGCACTGATGGCCTACATCAGTCAGGGAACACAACGTATTATTTCAGCATCCTAAATGCTATTAAATCAAAATTATAAGCTATATTTCTACTTGTGGGCAAAAAAATCTCAAAGTTCCCATGTCAGTGTCCTGCTTTATTACTAGTAGACAAGCACAGGATAAAATTGAGATGTCCACTATTATATTATTGACAAAATAAACTAAAATGTCTCCTAGCCTTAATGTAAGTATAGAGGCAGAAAAGTCCTAAGACAATCCACTTGTTCAAATCTTAGCTCACTGCAAACTTCCTAATATTTTCAATGTGATCTGCCAGGATTCCACCACTAGAATTAAGAATGGACCCTGCATTGTCTGCATTGGGCAGTTCTCAAGGATGTCCCCATTCTTGCTTAATTGGCTAGTGAGCATCTAGTCCAGCATTTAAGTCACTCTTTAACATTTATACTGTAGACAGACCTGTATGCACAAAGTATGGACTCTCCCTTTTTGCAGATGACATTATTCTTATATTTGTAATATAAGAAGAATCCTTGTCCTGATCTGGTATTTAACTGAAATGTCTGTACAGCTTTCTGATTACTTAGTCAAACTAAGTCAAGGATTTTGAATGCATAGGTTTTTGGACCTCCCAAGTGCTGAGACTTTGGTATCTTTTCCAAAGGAAAACTGAATTGATATCAGACTTAGGCCTAACCCTTACACTGGACTTACATCAGCTTTGACAGCTTAATGCTAAACAATAAAGACAACTTAGCCAACTTTTAGAGCATTAGTGGGCTTCATCCAGTCAACCTAGTGAAACAATACATCTCACTTCTAAACTTATCTTCACCAAAATGTTATTCATTTTGCAAGCATTATCAGTAAAACCTGCAAAGAATGAAGTGACAGATTGGAACTCCAGGTTAATTATATTTTTGTAGGGTTGTCACAGCTCACGATATTGCACCATCTGTAGTTTTTTTTTCTATTTTATTTTTTTTTTTGCGACTGGAAGTGTTTCATTCTGAGATATTATTCTGCATATAATTGCTACATTATTTAAGCCACTCATCCTCTTTTGCAATGCAAACCATAATTTCAAGTAGAAGAGCCATTACATTTCTTCCTTTTACCCAAAATAACATCTTTGATGACATGCCTATGGCAGAGTTTTTACCTCCAATAGATGTAGCTATTTCAGCTTTTGTTTCAAGTTTACAACATCAGTTTGGAAAGACCACTTTGTGTATGATGGTGAAATGCTCACCTGACTGCATTCAGCCAACATTCTTATTATTCAAAGGAGAGTGATGTTTCCAGGATTTGTTTTTTCGCCATGGTGTATTAGTTACAGAGTTGATTGTATTATGTTTGAGGCTGTAGTGAGTACAGCGCTTTGTATAAGGGAAGTGCGGGAGTTGCTTCCAAAAAAATGTCCACCTTGAAAAGTGAGTCAGTATCTTTTCTTTGTTCATCTTGCTTTTTGAAGAACTAGTTATTTGTGAGCTAACATGACATCTTTACATTTTAAAACCAATGGTGCCAAATACCTGGATTTGATATTTGTCTTTGAAAACAGGCCTCCAAAATGCAGAATTAATAAATGTTTTGTTTGCACTTACTTTTTTCATTTTAATTAGGATGCCTTTAACCTGTGAATTTTCATTATACCATTTTGAGCTGGAAAGAAAGATAATTTTCTTGTAGCCATTTTTGTAATAAACATCATGTGCCTCCAATCCAGACTGCTGTTTAAGGCATGACATGGTAATCTCCTAGATGATAGCTATATATATATATATATATATATATATATATATATATATATATATATGTGTGTGTATATATATATATATGTATAGAGAGAGAGAGAGAGAGGTAGATAGATGAGAATTTGCATCTCTACCACCAAGATAAAAGATCCCTCAAGAAATTCACTTCAGCCTCTGCTAACACTTCTAGGGCAGTTTATGTTAGGTCAGAATGCCATTACGCAGCTAATCTGTAGGGAGAGACTAGATACATTGCTAGGTAAAGGGAAAACATGAGACACTTTAAAGCAGAGCTGAATCATTGTCAAATGGAGCCATAGGCAAGGTAATGGACCGGACCCCCTGCCACAACCATGCTACCATTACTTGATTTTTCTCTCACAAATAACAAGTAAAAATGTTCAAACCAGTCAGTGTGTATACTAGTTTCTTTTTTAACTTTACAATAATCAAATATTTGTAGTTAATTTAAAGCTTTTATTTAATATTTTATAGCAAAAATTACAAGACATTTGCTAAACAAAACAATGCAGTCTCACATTGAAAAGAAACTTAGCATCAGCAACAGTAAACTTTTCTTGCCCCGAAACTTTTCCTGAAACTCACATTTATTGAAAGTATATCTGGCAACCCATTAGACTACAAGAGGCATGATGGGATTCATAATCAAATAGCATATAGTAAAGCAGTTATTATGGTTTATGTGAAGGGTGCAGGAATTCAAAATACAAATGTGTAATGCATTTGCTAAGAACTATTGACAGCCTACTGGATGCAAGTGACTCTTCTGAGGGCAGCCAGGGAGCACTGTTTGGTGAAGTGAGTTAGAGTCCAAAGCAGACAGTCAAAGGCTGGTGGAATCAAACCATGCACTACAGAAGCAGCTCGTTAACAGCTGTTAGCCTTACTTATCTGAAGTAAGTACTGGACAGACTGCTGTAGCACAACCAAGTGAATTTCACACAACTGTGTACCTGCAAAAATCAAGCAAAATTAAAAGTGTATTCATACATTCGAATCCCCAGTTGCTACAAAGCACATAACTTCCTCTATGTAATACAGAGGGTAAATGAAGGCGGAACATTTCAAACCCTGCACCTTGCTTATTAACAAGTCAGGGCTTTTAACTAAATGCAGAAATCCTTTCCAAGCCAATCGTGTAGTGAAGAGTATATCACTGTAATATACAACAATGATTACCTAATTAATGATTATCAGACTTTTCTGATCATCACTCCAAATAATGCAGACTATATGACATATTTGCAATTGCTGGAGGAGTTTAAGTAGACACTGCAAAAATATATATTACAAAAATTCAACACGTTTAGACTAGAACAAAGTAACATGTTTAAACTGTCCCACATAATCCTGACGTATTAATGCATTAAATTTTTAGAGCAATGAATAAAGCAAAACAAGTGAAGGCAATACAAATGCTGCAGCAGATTTTCTTCAACAACCTACACATCACACACATTATAACGAAATCAGAAATATTACTTCATACATCATACTGTTTTTTTGGGGGGGGGGGGGGTTGCATGCTTGCAGGACACCTACATATAATTTTCGACCTCCCTATGTCTTCTCTAGCATCAAAAATAGTTGACATCACTCAGTACAGGTCTGACCTACTTGAATGGCTGATAATGCTTAACAGTTGCAGCATGCACCTCCAAATGGGGCCTTGTGGAAGGTAATGAATCAGGACTCCCCAGCCATATCAATATCTCGTTACTTATCTGTTACCATAAATACTGTTCAAACCTGTCAGTGTTCATCCTAAATGCTGTTCAAACCTGTCAGTGTTCATCCTATGTTCTTCTTTATTTTTTTAGAATTATCGCAGAGATTTGGATCGCGGTGGTGGTGCTGCAGTAGCATTGTCACCTCACAGTAAGACGCTGTCCAGTTCGATTCTTTGCTAGAGCGTCTTCTGCGTGAATGGGCATACCTTTGATAAAGGTTGTGCGTCAGGGCTGGTAACTCGGCACGTAAAAATCAACTACCAATCATTAGCAGACCGGAGTTCCACTGTGGCAACCCCTAACCGGGAAAAGCCGAAAGACCCAACATCGCAGAGATTTGGATCTCATATATTACCTTTATTCCAAATTTTACAGAAAAATACTGAGCCATTTTCTACACAGAGCAAAACTCTTTCATATAGAAAGTTGATGTAGAAGGAGAAATAGTAAACCTCTCTTCCCTTACAACTCACGTTTAGAGAAAATGCATCTGGCAACCCATCAAACTACAAGAGGCATGCTGGGATTCATACTCGTATAGCATATAGTGAAGTAGTAGTTAGTGTCTATGTGAAGCTGCAGGAATTCAAAAGACAAATATGTAACTCATTTATTAACAATCTTGGGCAGCCCACTGAACACAAGTATCCCATTTTAGGGACAGCTGAAAAGTAGCGTCTGGTGTAGTAAGTTTGCGAGAATCATAAAGAAGACAAATTAAAGGTGAGGAAAACAAGCCTTGTACTACAGGAATAGGTGTTTAACAGCTCATGGCCTTACTTATCAGCACTAAGTGCTAGACAACCTGTTGTAGCCCAAACATAGAACATTTGGTGGGAGGGTGGCCTAATGGTTAAGGTGTTTGCTTTACAAACACAAGGTACAGGGTTTGAATCTCACAGGGGATCATTGGCTAGTCTTAAAAGGGCTTGCAAGGGTAGTTAGCCTAGTACTAACCTATGAACCTGTGAACCTATTTCACAAATGTGAGCCAACAAGAAACAAGCCAAATTAAAAAATATATTCACAATTAAAAAGACTTCATTGTCAGATGTATACACATCTAAATAATAAACACAGTCAACATTCAGCAGATGGAAAACAGTCACATCCAAAGGACATGGCTTAGATGATAATGCGCCTGTTTACTACAGTCAGTTTACTTCCTGTTTACCATAACTGACTAGTAATCCAGGGACTTTGAAGAGCTTAACCCAAATATCCAGTTGCCCCAAAGCACTGTCTGGTTAAGGAACTTGCTCAAGGATAGGACACACATATGAAGCTAAATCAGAGATGTTCTGCAAAATTGGAGAAGAGCAGGTTGGCATTTTGGGTAGAGGATTAATTGTACTGCTACCTGTATATAAACAGATACACAGACACACACACACACACACACACACACACACACACACACACACACACACACACTTATGTTCCCTTGCTGCTGCAGTTTCAAGAAATGTTCCCCGTTGGTAGTGTTTAAAGACAGCAAAAAGACAAGATGTTTAAAAGATTGCTGCAATATATAAGAGTAAAATGACCACACTTCCAGTCTTAGCTACAAAACATCTTGCTCATTGGTTCCAAATCCAAGCCAGCGATTGAGTGAGTGAACGAATGAGTGAGTGAGATGAAGTTGTGTGTAGAACTGATGAAGGCTTCAGTTCCATGAAACAGCAGTGAGGAAGGAAAGGAAGGAAGGATTTTATGTATTTTATGGCAAGGCCAGGCCCCCCAGCCAGCACCAGGCCCTAGATAGCTGGCTAGGTCACCTTTTACTGGATCCAGCCCTGCTTGAAAGATATGAGCCCAAGGAAAAAGTTCAGCTATAGATTCATACATGTGCTGCAAATGTCATATTGTAGCAGTAGCCACCTGTCAACACATTTATGACTGCACACTCTATTTTACAAATAAATTCAGAAGAAACTTGAGACAATATGGGTGTAAAGCAGAATCAGCCCTTTGCTAATTCACCTCAGCAACATAAAACTGACAGCTAAATTATTTGAATAGTTTTTATCTATGAACAGAAAAAATAATTACTACTGACCAGAATGGCTATTATTAGTAGTTTTATGATCCCATGCTTATCAGATCATTAGGTAAGGACTTATAGAAGGAAAGGAAAATTTAACAAAAGTATGTTTATTTCTGGGCTACTGGTGGACTCAGGTTTTTGTTTATAAAAAACACAAAGTATACAATTAACAAAATTGTGCAGTTAGGAACATGCTTCAATTACAGGAAGAAGAACAGTCCTAGAAGTACTACTACATAAATCTGTAGTTAGACCAATAATACAATATTGTGGACCCTTTTGTGTATACAGTCTGTGTCAGATTAAAAAACTGAGAAGGTTCAGAGACCAGCACACAGATCTCCACAGTTAAACAGCTCAACAGTAGGGAAATACTTCATCTGTTATGGTTTCTATCTAGTACAGGTTACTGAGTGGTGATATTATCCTGATACTTAAATGTCTTAGGAATGATATAATAGTGTCTTCTCTAGATATTACTTCCACTAATCAATTGTTGCACTAGAAGCAATATTTGTGACTCCTCTGCAAATGAGCACTTCAATTCGCAACTAATTTTTCCATCATTGAGGTAGAAGATTGTGGAACATTTTACTTACTGATATTAAGACAAGTGAGACTTTAAAATTATTTAAAGACTACTAGATAATTGGTGTGATTTTACTGTATACAGTGATAATTTAAATAACTACAAACTCTTAAACAGCCTTTACTAGACTCTGAGTTTATATTTGCCCAACAATTAACATTGTACACTATGATTGTCTTTTTTTTCTTTGAAGACAAAGAGCCTACACAATTTTTCAGCTGGAAACAACTAATCGAGTTACTTTTGGATGTGATTTCCAGTTATGATCTTTGTAATCTGTGTGTATAATATGTTACATAGCATGCTTTGCACTAATGGCTTGTTATGTACGTGCTCTCAGTATAACAAGATGTGAACTGAATAATATAAGCTTGTAATAAAAAGAACATTTAATCTGATGAGCTGGGTTACTTGAATAAATTACGGGTATGTTAACATACCACTGCAACAATATATTGTCTAATACCCAGTCTCTTTCCATATCTTAGCATTTGCAGGCTTGGAAGATGCTAATTATTCATTGTGCATCTAGTAAAAGAATATGGGTCTGGGTATGCATAAACCTAGTGTGCAGTTGCATAAATGCATTCAGTATATTATATTTATTGCTCCAACTGTCGTTACCATGATACACAGGCAAGGGCTGCAGTAATGATAGGTGGTGCATAAACAAATGGCAATGACTTTGAATTGCTCACTTGTGCATATAGTAAACAGTGTATTATGTGCTGTAGTGCCACAGACTGAATCACTGTGTCGTACAACAGTGCATCAGAAAAGAATTACTAAGTAAAGTATGAGGCATGTGTCATACATTACTCATTACTTGATTCCACTCCACTGTCATGCCACACAGTGACTTATAATACTTTTACATTCATTGGTCATGGCATTACCAGTGTCACTATATTACCATGAATGAGATTCTGATACCCCAGTAGCATCATGGGGGGTGGGG
The DNA here is from genome assembly GCF_019279795.1 of Protopterus annectens. Taxonomy (NCBI): domain Eukaryota; kingdom Metazoa; phylum Chordata; order Ceratodontiformes; family Protopteridae; genus Protopterus; species Protopterus annectens. The sequence goes on along the minus strand of NC_056728.1, from coordinate 1,334,915,453 downwards.
GGGAGTGTATAGCATGTTTTTCTGCATCACAGTGAACTTCAGCACTGGTATGATTTTTCTTTTTGTCCAGAAGAGTTTTTTTTTTCTTTTTATTTTTAATGTATGCACTAATCTTGTTGCTTATCTTTTCATGCTGAGCTACACATCAATGAGGAAGGGAATCAGGGCACTTAAATTCAGGGCACCAACTACATGCATACAGGTGTGGTTTCATAACATATGTAGACGGCAGCAACCCATATGCAGTTGTCACAGTGTTTCTGAATTGCATGCAGGCCGTGGGAGTCTTTTCATGGGTGCTGCATGCACTCTGAGCACTGTGTCTACACCATGGATAAGACTTCCTGTAAGACCTTATCCAGCCGTGTGACAGTTGTTAAGCATCACGTAGGCTTTTGGTATGCTCTCACAATGAGTAACAGCCCTGCTCCATAGGGAATAATTTTATTTATTTCAGCCAATAAATTGTAAAAGTGGCACTATATTAAAATCTACATTGATTTCAAGAGAAAAAAAAATATTAATCTACCAGACGTGGTCATCAGATTTATATCAGATAGTAAGTTTCACTTAAACTAGACCCTGTATCATTTAAATGACACTCAAAGCACTGCAAATGAAATATCTGAACCACTCAATGCAAACATAATAAGTCTAGTTCACGACATTACACAGACCTCATTAAACATTTTTGTAGGAGGTCTGTGTCCCCTGCACCTCCAGCACTGAGACTTTATCTCCTTATCCCTGATCTCTAAATATATACTCAGTGATCATGCAAACTCAGAGAAAATGGAAAATTATGAAAAAAACTTTTTCTCTACTGCAAATCACCTGACCTCAGAGACAGTTCCAAACGGCATCTGTAACAAAACGCAGAGAACTCAAGTATGAACAATTCATGATTATGTGTAGAGATGCTCATCATTTCAACTGTCAACAAAATGCCATGTACTACACTATTCCTGTGTAACCTATCAGAGTGTGTGAAATTAAACTGATGCATGGTCTCAGACTATAGATGGATGCCATGAAAGGGGTGCTACGTGCTACAGCATATTTTTGATGGAAAGGACTAAAAGTTATTACAGATCTGAAGGCAATACATATCCTTTATTTAAACTCTAAAAGAAATGCATTTACCATAAAGCTAAAAATTTTCAGAACGTGTTTTCTTTCTTTTCCATATACTGACAAAACTACAACAGAGAAACTTTCTACAGTAAAAAAAAAATAGGCTTATTAGTTAAAACTAAAAAGGTGCTGTTTGACATGAAGGCAGAAGTTTTGGCTTCAAGCAGAAAATCTCTAAACCTTATTTTCTTATATGAAATGTATGGCGTTTAGTATACTAGTACCAAAAACACAGCTCTGAATTTAGAAGATTGGCCCCTTTGTGAGCCTATGCCTGTGAAATGTTTTCATTTTTAGACATACCTTTTAAGCTAGAGTAATGTAAAATGCTGACTACATTTCCTGAAAATATGAAACTAAATATTGGTAGTTGTATTTGGAATTAATTTGCTTTCTGCCCTGAAACTTTAACACATTACTATATGGATTTATTAGTTATAAGGTAAAAGGAAATATGTGCCCATGGACTTTATTTTTGTCACTTCTTTGGTCTGGTGAAGTTTCACGGTAAGCCATGTGACTTTACAGGTGAAAGTTTATAAATAATTATAAATGACCACTGAGACACGTATTTATTTACTGTTATATAAATGTTTAAAGAATCCACACAAGATGTACACAACACTACAGATTTGATTATCTTTCTCTTCAGGGGTCAGAAGGTTTACCTCATAAACACAGACGACTTCAGTTAGAACCAGGGTTTTTGTTTTGAGGGGATAGGTAAAACACTTGTGTCTGACATCTAACAGTATAATTATTTGATATGTTCACTTTTTGCTGTCAGTGTAGTTTTCTTGATGAAGCGAGTACGTGTTTTATGCTGAACAGTACTGCATGGTTCTACCTTGTACAGACTTTAACTATGGCACACTGGTGATTCTACAAACGACCTGCATCATATATGTTTGCCTTTTTTTCTGAAGTTCTTTTGAATACATGTGACTGATAGCATGCAGTTCTACTTCATGCTAAGCCAGTTAACTCCATGGCACATGTAATTAACTTGTTTTATCAAATTTGGTTGTATGACTAATACCATTTAAAGTTACCATTGTCTGTTCCATTTTTCTCTCCATGCAAGACATAGCATGATGACTCCACTGTGACACCCAGTTAGCCTATTTGTTCCACAGGGATGGGAGATGGGCCTTCCCCAGCTAGGTGAGACCCTTATGGTCCATTCCTTCATGTCCAGGAATCCCTATCTATCCATCCGTTTCCCAGAGGTGGCAGTAAGTTAATATTGAGTGGCCCAGCGTGCAGGTCCTGCAGGGTAACCTAACCCCTTGCTATCAGTATTTTTCTGCTCTTCACAGCTGCTCCTGTCTAGGGAGACCTCATCTCATGGGTGATGGGCAGCATGGGCTCCCAGGCCTGTTCTCTAAGGAGTGAAATACTTAGTTCGCTCACGGAGTTTCTCCCAAGTGGCTGCCCAGTATGGGTGAGCTGGAAATAGCCAATCACTGTCATCATCCCTGACTACCTCCACCAGAGGCTAGAGCTACTAAATGAACTCAGGCCACCTGCAGCATCATCAGGCTTTATCCATTTATGCCACAAAGCTGGATGAGTAACCATTTTCTCAAGACATTTGCCTTATTTTTTTTCTTTGAAAACTTTAATGTTTGTGTTATGTTATAGTATCCCCATGAAGATTATATTTGCTGATTTACAGGCTGGAAATAATTATAGGGGTCAGACATAATGCTTGGGTGGATTTGGAACTTCAAAGTGAAGGCCATAATTAGTAGAAAGAATGCTGTTATTATTCTTTTATATCAACAATTCATAGTGCCCTCTTAGTAATATTGTGTGCACTTTGTGGTCCTCAAATTTGCAAATGCATAGGCAGGGTGACACTGTCCAGAGGACATTAAGTGGCGCAGGAACTGCACCGTAAGTCTGGTAAAAGAAATTAAACATTTATAACCATGAGGGAAAAAAGAAAGAGGAAGACACAATATTCTTATGTGGCTTATCAAAGTATAGGAAAGCAGCTGTCAGAAAAATATGTATACAAACAAGGTACTACAGTTTTAGAAATATGAGAGGAGTAAGAGAAAGACATTATAAGAAAAACTTTTTTGTTACAAATTTACATACAACATGTAGATAATCAATCATCCTTCAGAGAATGTAGTTGAGCCAACAGAGTGGTAGAAGTTCAGATGGTATGAGGTAGGCTGTCTTAGAAAACAATATAAGGCAGTAAACTGTATGCTGGCTTGCCGTAGCAGCTCATCAGCTGCAGACAGTAATGTGCAGAGTAGACTGCACATACTCTGCCTTTTTGTTAAGCTTTAATATTGACAAAAACAATTATCACAAAAGAGCAAAGATGTACAGTCTCAGTATTGATATGTTTATTCTTAGCTAGTGGTACTTTCGTGTAGTATAATATTCCTAACGTGGATTATAGATTTCAAAATCAGTTTTTTGTTCCAAAACTTTATGCCTTTCTATCACACATCTGGTCATTTAATATCAAGAGGAAACCCTAGGTAAAAATCCTGGTGGGGTTAATCTTTAGCTTAACATCTGAAGCTGTGTCATGTTTAAATTATTTATAGACATCCTATAACATACCCTTACAACTAGCAATATGCCTTGTCTTCCTTGACACACTGCATTGTTGTGCCAAGGAACAAAACAAGACAAGTATATGTTTATTACCCATCTTTTAGCTGTGTTAAAGTTTCCCCTGAGAATGTATAGGAAAGTCAGTGAATAACTGTATAAAACTGAAACCTTTATTTGCTTGATTAGTTCTCAGAATAGCTGTAATATTTTGTGCTTGTGCTGTAAACTCATTATCTGTAAAATTGTCTTGGTAATATGCAATAATTATTTCAGGGTTAACTTTGTAAAACTAATTAGAAGAAAACTCTCTGTAAACAAAGCATATCTAGACTGTGCCTGAGTTGAAAAAATCAATAATTTTTGTTCTTAATGACTGTAATGCAAATGGCTTCTTGAGAGCCCTTTCCCTATTATTGCAGTTGATCAAATATGGCCAGTGCATAGTCTGTACATTAGTCATGAACTTCAGAGCACTTCTGAGGACCTGGAAGCTTTTATGCAATGTATAAAACAAGATCATTGTAAGCTACACTCTATTACTGCTTGATAAGGCTCTTCAACCAGGTTTTGGTGCCTCTAATTAATAGATTTTATCACTATGCGGAGTATATTTGGTTGGCTTTCTCTGAAACATATTTTAAGAGGTCTGCAGTAGCCTAAAAAGGAAATGTGGCAGATTATATTAAGATCTATACATTAGGTGCAGTAATGATGGATACCAACACTCCAAATGACATTTTAATTTGAACATTTATTTTTCTAGCATTTTTGTTATTATGACATCTGTCTTAAAATATAATAATAATAAATTATCGTGTATTTTTATTAAAGAGTGTAATATATCATCACACATATTGAATGGCAAATAGAACATTATTAACTTTCATTTGGACTTTTTACTGAGCTTCTGTGGAGTGAAAGTAGTTTCTGTCAGATATGCACTAGACAGAATTATTCGTAGATGTCTTTCATGTATATTCTCTGTTCTTGTTTTGTTCCGTACTATTTTTGTTAATCTTCTTCTATAACACTTTACAAAAAGAATGGCTGCATTTTATGAGAGATGAATTTTAAAAAAAAAGTAATCAGCTTTTTACAATGCATGAATTTATTTAAAATTTATTGACCGAATAAATCTTCTGGTATGTTGGAGACATCTTAGGCAAATGGACCAGAGTTACCTAACAAACAATATAAACATATTCAGCATAGGCAGCTCCAGTGACATATGTTCATCAGTGTGTACTAGGCTAATGGCCCTGGAGCCTTTACAAGCCTTGCCCATAGGATTACCCTGGCATCGTGCCACCCAACCTTAGTTCCCAGTGCCTCTGTCAAATAAAGCCACTGGAGTGATCCCTGGGGTGAATTTTCTATTTTCCATCCACTCATCAAGACTTGTCTTCAAAAGGGCCAGTGAGTTGCTCTGCTTGACATGTATGGGAAGTCTATTCCATAGCATGGGCAGTCTCTGGGTTATGAACCTGTCCCTCCAGCATGTTCTGTTGATTGTGGTAATGAGGTTGAGGTCTCTGAAGCATATGGTGTGGAGGGACTGGGATTTCTTTAGATGTAGCATTTCTAACAGAGCTGGGTCAGACATGGCTTTGTAAGTCAAGCAGAGATTGCCTCTAGGTAGGCAATATGAGACAGAGAATAGTTGAAGTTTTTTAAGTCTGTCCATATAGGACAAATGTTTAAGGCCTAGGATCCTCTTTGTGAGGTACTTTTGCGGCCTCTCCAGTTATTGCAGGTGCCAAATGCAGCATTGTACTCAATGACTGGCCTAATGAGGGAAGAGTAGAGGGAGACAATAACCTCTTTCTTCCTGGATGCAAAACCCTTAGTTATGAGATGTGCCACATAGAAGGACTTTCTGACCACAGTGGCAATGTGGTGGTCAAAAGAGAAGTTGCTGTCAACCTGTGTTCCCAGATCTTTTATAATGCCTTCTGTGTTCAGTGGACTACCACTGATGTGGTAATTATGGGAACTGAGTTTTTCTCAAAGGGGATGATGACACATTTTTTGGCATTGTGCTTAAGGCCATGGTTCTGACACCAGTCGTTGGTCTCAGTGAGGCCTTTCTGTAGGATGTCACCATCACTTGGGGAGTTAATAATAGCTCCCAACTTGCAATCGGCTGTGAACCTTGTCAGCCAGAGTCCCTTTGTGTTGGCCTGGACTTCAGAGAAGTAGATACCAAACAGGAGAGGACCCAGGACCGAACCCTGTGGGACTCCACTCGTGACCAGTCAGCATCCTGACTTGGAATCAGCTACTTTCACACTGTGGTTTCTGCCTGTGAGCCAGTTTGCAACCCACCTAGTGATATAGGGGTTGATGCTTAGCTTAATGAGTTTTTCTATGATTCCTGAGTGGGGAATGGTATCAAAGGCCTTGGCCAGATCAAGGTAGGCTGTATGAACCACTTTGCCTTCATCCACAGCTCTGGTGACTGACTCAAAGAAGTTGACCAAGTTGAGCAGGCATGATCTATCCTTCACAAAACCAAACTGTTTGAGATCCAGAGTTTGGAGCTTCCCTATATCCTTGCTTATTAGGTCCATGAGGATGTGTTCCATAGCTTTACATATCAGACTCATCAGGCTAATGGAGCGATGGTTCCCAGGGTCTGTAGTCACTCCTCCTCTGTGGAGAGGGTGACTGTAGCAGTGCACCATTCGGCAGGGACAAAGCCTGAGGTGAGGCTGTGATTGAACAGGGCACACAGGTGAGGTGCCAGTTCACTCTGCAGTTCATGTAGAACATAGCCAGGGATATTATCAGGTCCCATAGAAGCTGTATTCTTGGCCTTGGACAGTGCTGTTTTAACCTGTGCAGCAGTAATACTGGGTGCCTGGCAATGTACTAGTATTGTGACTGGTCCTTTGGGGGGGGTAAAGTTGGCACTGAATCTGTCACCCAATATATTGCCAATATCTGTAGGCTCGGTATAGGAGGTACCATTGTGCAGTAGCTCAGAGCAAATCTGGGTATTACCATGGAGATTCTTCATATAACTATAGAAGGCCTTGTGGTTGTCTTTACTATCTGCTACAATTCTGTTTTCATAGCTAGCTTTACAGGATTTGATGAGGGACCTCAACTTTTTCTTGAGGCTAATAAGGGAGTTTTTCCAGTCTTGGGACTTCACCTTACTCCGCATCAGTTTCTTCCTTCTGTTGTAGAGTTTGTTTATGGCAGGGGACCACCAGATTGGCTTCCTTTTTTGGAGGAGAGCATCTTGGTTCTATTGGGCATGGCAAGATCCATGCATTTGTGAACGTGTTCGTACAATGCATTGGTGTATGATTCGGCAGTCATGCAACTATTCTCCATTTGCATGGGTGCAGTGAAGTTAGCCACCACTGTTTTTAGGAGCCCAAAGTTAGCTTTGGAGAAGTTTTTCATGGTGGTTACCTTTGCGGGGGGGGGACGGACAGACGAGGGATGTGGATTTCCAAGGTGATTAGTATGTGGTCGGATCTAACCAGGGAGGAGTTGACTGTTGGTGTAGAGCAATGGTCACCCATGCTAGTAATTATCAGGCCAAGGATGTTGCTACCTCTAATGGGGGAAAGAACAAGCTGGTCCAGGGCATTGGAATTAATGAATTCCAGGAAACGTTAGGCAAGTGTATTGGTACATGAGTAGTTTTCCCAGTTAATGGAGGGGTAGTTGAAGTCGCCCAGTATGAAAGTGTTAAGTTGGACCCTAATATTCTCCAGGGTGCTTAGAAACGTGGAGTGTGAGTCTTGGGACATGGTTGGGGACCTATAGCAGGCTACAACCTGAATCGCTGTCTTACCCAATGTTAGCTGCACCTGAAGTATCTCAAATGTGTTATGTTGGGCTGCCAGTCTGGAAGTGTGCACATCCATTATGAATATGAAAACACTACTGCCTTTGGAGCTTCAGTCCAAATTCTTGGGCAGAAAGGTGTGGAATGAGTTATAGCCTGGTAGTGCAGGGGTGCTTTCTGCTGCCTTGAATCAGGTCTTTGTTACTGCACAAATGTCGATGTTCTCCGTTTTAAGGAGTGCTTTGAGCGAGTGCATTTTGAGATTTAGACTTTTAGCATTGAGCAACATGACCCTCAGATTGCATTTGTTTGTAGCTGTTACTGTGGTAATTTGGTCTTTGGAACACCACCTAAAAAGGCACTGTAGTGGAGGCAAGATGCTTGGCCAGTATCCAGAAGTCCAGGGGTGACAGATGCAGGCCATCTCTGGCAAAGCATCAAGGTCTGTCAATCATTTCATCCCAGGCAGACAGATAATGGATCCCCTTAGAATGACACCAGAAACTTTAGCCAATTGCTGAACTCAGTCATTTTCTGCTTGTACTTTGGTATCATTCTGGGTGATGGTAGGATGCTGCTCAGGTCTGGGGTCATGCCTGCCTGGGCTACATGATCTGAGAGCACCTCCATATCTCTTTTCATGTAGTCCAGGGAGGTACGTCTCGGGTCATTCACACCCACATGTACAATGACAGAGTCATATTTGTACCTGTTGTTGAGGGACCTGAGTGCGTGCGTTTTGTAGCAGCTCCTGGTGCCTGACAGGTAGCTGACTGTTACTTTCTCCTTATTCAACCTAGTGAGTGAGACATCAGTGTGCCTCACTATCGAGTCACCTATGGCTAGTGTGTTGGGCATGCTGTTTTGACTTAGGGGCTTTGGTTGAGTGGCACACTCTTTAGGAGAGTTATGTGTCTCATGATTAGTGTTGTAATGTGGTGGTCAAGTGCGTTCTTGCTAATGGGGTCTCTGCTGTTTGTGTAGATTTTTATTGAGAGCCTCTGCAAAGGTGGGTGTGTGGTTTGTGTTTTTGTGTAAAGGCAGTGCTGGTGTGTGTTCTGGAGAGCTATGTGTTCCTTGTGGTGTGGTGCAAGTGTTGACCTTCTCCTCTTGACCAGCTATTCCGGTCTTGGCTGGAGAAAGCATGGCTTCCAATTTGGATATATAAGTGCATCTCTCACAAGTCTGAGTGTTGGGAGGTAAGAGGAGATGGTTGTCAATGTACATAAGGCAGTTGCTACATTGCCTCAGGATGCCCAAGCTCACTAGAAGGCTTCCTTCCAACACAGAAAGGCTTGGGGGCTCAGAAGCTTACATACAGTCCTGAATACAGCAAATCTATATCTGGACTAGACTAGTTACAGGAAAGGCAGAAAAAGTGCAAACAGGCTTTTAAACTGGAGAGTTGAAAGAGATGGAAAAACTTCCCAAATGGCCAATGAAATACAATTCCTGGACCAGAAACCACTCCTCTTGTGGTAGATAGGCTACACAGTGCTTACCACTCCCACTGATAAGCTAGAAGGCTTCCCTCCAACACAGAAAGGCTTGGGGGGCTCAGAAGCTTACAAATAGCCCTGAATACAGCAAATCTGTCTCTGGACTAGACTAGATACAGGAAAGGCAGGAAACAAGCTTAGAATTTTTTTTTACAGAAAAGCAGCTAAAACAGCACTAAAAATTCAAGTGCAGTGCATGCTAGCACACTTGAGTGTGTAGCAGTATTAAAACAAATATTGTTTAAAAAATGCAATTTATTTAAAATGTGTTCTGAACTGAATTCAATTATTGTTTTACTCAACTGTGAACAGTTAAAAAGTGCCAAAAATATACTTATCAGCTGAGCAGCACACTCAGTCAGAACACAGGGAGATTCTAGCAAAGCTTTTTTTTTTTTTTTTTTTTTTTTTTAGTAAAGTGCAAAGGGAGAAAGGAGGAGCAGAAGATAATTCAAGGTTAAGAAACTAAGTTGGTTGACCTTCTCAAATGTTCTCTCTGTATTAGGTAGAATGACCTAATGACACTAGACTGGGAGGAGTGTACCAGATCAAATTTACAGTAGGGGCGGGCAACTGCAAAGCCACCAAGTATGAGAACAAGGCACCAATAGGGAGGGAGGCTGGGAAACTAAATCAGTTATATGAAACACACCTTGGCAGAACAGATATTTAACAAATGGAGAAAATTTCCAGTTAATACCTTACACACAGTGAAACTAGCTAGAAAAGATTTACAAACATTGTGAAAGTACAAACCTTATTTATCAGGCCCTGTGAGGCAGACAATTTTAGTACAACCATGCAGATTAGCTTATAACTATAAAATAAAGTAAAAAGTATGCGGCACACAATAAAAGTGCTATAAATATCTTAAAATAAGCAATAACTAGTAAAAATAAGCAAAAAACATGATACTTAATGTTATATATCGCAGATCAGAGTTTTACTCAGTGCCTCTCCTCCAATAAGCTCTGTGTGAAATGGCAGAAACACTCGCAAGGTAACTTCTTAAGTAACAGAAGGTTGAAACCTGAAACAACTTTGAAAAAAAGCTCGAAAGAACCAATGAGGTGCTTACTCCAAGCCATAGTCCAGGTAACCCCATTCACCCAATGACCATAAACACTACACTCTCACTGAAATGTAAAATCGCTTTTGTTAAACTAAGATGGCCTGGAAAATGTGCTCAGACATACAGCCTCTGCAAACAAACAAGTAGGCCCAGAATCACAGTCCTAAATATGGACAATGCTACACCTACTACCTGCACTACTTAGGCAGAAAACACTAAAACAATGTTTATCACAGCAGAAAAAACAACAGTGAGCCTTTAATTGAAGGTTTTAAACAGATAAAGGAGAAGGAGACTCTAGAGAATGCTTTTAACTGCAAACAAAAAAGTTAAATGATACACTCCTTGGCAGGAACTCAGAACAAGCAAACAGATGTTTAGCAAATGGGGAAGATTTCCAGTTAATGCCTTACACAGAGAGAAACTAGCTAGAAAAGATTTACAAACAGTATGACAGTTAAAACCTTATTTATCAGCCCCTGTGAGGCAGACAATTTTAGTATAACTGTGCAGATTAGTGTATAGCTATAAAATGCAGTAAAAAGTATGCAGCAGACAATAAAATTGCTATAAAGATCTTATAATAAGCAATAACTAGTAAAAATAAGCAAAAAAGCAGGATACTTAATGTTATATATCACAGATCAGAGTTTTGGTCAGTGCCCCTCCTACGATTAGCTCTGTGTGAAAACCATCGATGGATAAAGTCCTGATTATGGCCCAGGTCACCTAAATTCAATTAGTGGCTTTAGACACTTGATGGACCCAGCAATAAGGATGAGCATGTCCATCCTTGAGGTGAAGCTGCTCAGGGATTGTGGCAGTCCTTTGGAGGAAAGCAGTGGGCCAGCACCCTGGGTGTGTTCCTGTAATTCAACAAGCCACCAATGGGCTGTAAGCTTCATTGAGCATGTGCACAGGAGTATCCGCTTTGTAGAGGGTAGGCACCATGCAGTGATGACAGTCACACATCCCTTTACCCAGGGAAGGGGCAAGTCTAATAAACAGAAATGTCTTCATAGCCAGAATGCAAACCAGAACTCAAGCAACCCTCAAAGCTGTCTAAGTGATGGCACTCTCAGATGACTCTCACCTTAGTGGAGCTGGGAAAGAGTTCCATCATTGAAGAACAAAGGGGCTCAAATCCTATTGGGTGAAGCTCAATGGTCAATGGCACGGGGACAAAAAGCACACAGAAAAAAACACATTCATCTTAAATCTGGTTATAATACAGCAGAAGAAAAGCAACAAATATATAATACATTTTAGTGTCAACTGGAACTTTTAACAAGAGTGTCTTTTCTGAGATTTTACCAGTGAAATTTTATTGTGTGACAGTTTGTCAAAATTCAAGGCTCCCCTAACTCTGAGAACACAACTACCTATGCAGAATTATTCAGAGCGTCCCTATACATACAGGGAATACAGCCCCAAAACAGGGACACATTTCAAATACTGATTTTATAACCTTAGAAAATTGCTAGAATAAAAGGTTTTGTTTTACCACTCCTGAAAACCAGAGGAACAGAACAAAAATGTGAGGCATCAATTCACAAGTGATGGTGGCTAGGGACTTTAGCCTCTTTTTACCTGTACCCAAGGTATAGGGTTTGAGCCTGAGTATCTTTGGGGGGGCTCCCCTCCCCCCTCGCTGTATGGTCCGGCACCCATACGTATGTGTGTGTGTGTGTGTGTGTGCGTGTGTCTGTTTTGCACGGCATTTTGGATAATAATGTAATATTTTTGAACATTCAGAAGTGGCACAAAATAATGGTGAACATTAAATCATTCCATATTTTCCATAGTGTGGCTGTTGTTTATAACACAGCTGAGCACTTCCACTTACCTGTTGTCAAGCAGTTGTAAATTCAAATAAATCTGATAAACTTAACAAGATCAAGAAATGGAAAAATTGACCATTGCTGTCCAAACACTTCAGGGTAGTATCATCCTGACTCCTATTTCAAATTAACAGCCAACGTTCATCCAGTGACTGAAAATATAAATAATAATACCCCAAAATGTAAAACACAACCCACCTAAACACATTTGCTCAAACACTTGACACAAAAATTCACAAGAACATTAATACAATGTATAGCAAGTCAAAAAATGACACTTCCACATTATTATAATATTTTACATGTAACATTTTCATATAATAAAAATAAAGCAAAATTGCACCTTTCAAGAAATTATCTCTTTCTCGTGCTACTGTTAAGACTGCAGTCAAATAAGACATAATGAAAAGTCCAGTGCAAATGACTTCCGATCATGTTTCTGCAAAATGCCGTACTTCACCCAATATAGTTCTGCAACAGAATCTAATGTTACCATAACACCCATGTAATGTACAGGCGCAACAAAACTCTTTTTTGTTCATGTTCATTATTATAACATCTTTATTATTATTATTATTAGTTGCCTGTGAATTAACATCACAGTAATAACACCAGTGTCCAAAATCCACTCAAGAGGCTGCATGAAGTGTTTTCTCCCCCAGATACCAACCAAAGAACAAACCACAATCAGATGTTCTCCGTGTTTCACTTTTGCAGTCATCACACTTGGTTTATCTGCCTGCAGGTAGCCCTCAGTCAGCCCAAATACCAGAGTCTTGGGATTTCTGTTTTGGATGCTGTCGCCTCTTCCATGATGTCAGGTCATCAGGGGTATAAAACATGCAACCGATGCCATTACATCAGTCTTTCTTGAGAAGAAGGTGCCCGAAACAGAAGAAGTTCGCAAGTGCCGGTCGGCCGCTTCCTGAAACTTTCGTTTTTTCGAGTTTCAGGCCTGAAATCTTCTAAAGCTAAGTACCCCGTTGGGGGTTCTTTTTTCTTGCTCTAACCGATGTCAGAAAAAATTAACAATTGTCTTGCCTGTGGAAAGCAAATACCTCACAGAGATTTTCATTCTTACTGCATCACCTGTTTAGGCCCAGACCACAACATCCCTAGCTGCCAGTTTTGTGCCTTGTTTAACACCCGAACCATTCGTTGTCAGGCTATTTTTGTAGCTAAATTCTTTCACTCTTGTTCTCCGTATTCCGAAATGGCTTCTGTAAGCCATCCAAGTCCACAATAAAAAGAAGATCCAATGTATCACTGAAGACTTGACCACACAGAATTTATTCAAAAAGTAAACGTAAAGCGCTTTTCGTCGCTCAATGTTTGAGCAACTTCTTCAGACATTCAACACTTTGTCTAATTTAATTATTTATACTCACGTCACTAAAACACTATCATTGTGCATCAATTACAATTTAAAGTAATAGTGTTCAATAACAACATGAAGCAGCAAAGAATATGTATAAAACATAATAAATGTACACAGTTAAAAGTATGTATATATGTCTAAAATCACATAGTCATATAGTTAACTCGCAACCAATAGACCCAAGTAAATGTTTGTGAAAACAAAACTTAAATAAAGTGATACAGTGCAGGCTTGCAAGGTAAATTGTCAATAAAAGTCAAAACAACATTTCATACAAGCTTTTAAGCTATATACAATTGTAAAGTGCAAGCAAAACAGATTACATTAGTCTTGTCATAAAAATATTATTTTGGAATGTGTATAAAACAGTATGTATGTGTATTTATTTTTAAAAATTTTATAAAAATATATATATATATATATATATATATATATAGATTTTTTAATTATTTGTTTATAAAATCTTGTGTGTACATCTCATATAAAATGCAATATGCACATTAAGATAAACCAATACATTACAAGTACGAATATTATAAAGTTTCCAGTAAATATAAGTTAAATAACTAGGAAAATACATGTGTATATGAGTAAATGTAAGTGTATGTGTCATCTCTGTCTTTACACAAATGGGGTCTTAAATATAAAGTAAAAGTTTTACTGTAATAATGTAGGCAAACCTATAAACTAAGTACATGTATTTGTTATTTCCTATTCAAACTCCTTAGTTTTAATAGGCAGCTAATGTTACAATGGTCGTTTAAACCTGGGTAAACAAATGCATTTGTACGCCATTGCCAAGTTAGTTCTCGCTCCTCTAAAAGCAAGTTGTAAGGTCCGCCTCTAAGGTTCGTCTGGATCTGGTCTAATGCCATAAATTTGAAGTTATGACCCGGGTTAGCTAGAATATGTTTAGATAAGGCATTCTCTACTTTTTTATTTTGTATAGCATATGTGTGTTCATAAACTCTTTCTTTAAAGTGCCTTTCAGTCTTTCCTATATAGAAAGCTGGGCATAGTGTACATGAAGCCACGTACACTGTAAGTTTAGAATAACAGTTTAGTTTGTATTTAACTTCATATTTTATGTTTTTGATAGTTATATATTCTCCACTACACATATCTTTGCACATATTGCAACTTTCACAAATTGTCATGCCTTTCTTCCTACTAAAATTGTTAACAGTATTAACTTCCAAAATGTTTTTCAAGTTATAACCCCTTCTATATACGATTCTAGGATATTCAACTAGATTACTAGAAATACTCCTATCTTGTTGAATCAAGGTCCAGTTTTTGAATAATAGTTTTTTAATGATGTCACTGTCCATGTTGTATGTTGTTATAAAACTAAGTTTGAAATCATTATAAGGTTGTATTCTTCTTTCCAAAGTTCCTGTTTCCTCTAATAAGTACTCCTGATTTTCCACTATGTCTGAAGATGTACTTTTGTCAATGGATTGATTAAGAATGGGAAGTATAATACCATTAATTCTTTTACATCTCACTTCCTGAACAATCTCATCTAAAAAATCACTGGGGTATCCTCTCTCACAGAAAAAGGCTATAAGTAATTCACATTCAAGTTCAAAGTCACTAGTGTAAGTAGTCATACGAGCTGCTCGAAATAGCTAGCCTTTCACTATAGCTTTCTTCTGTGAGGTCGTTGGAGGCTGGTATAATGGAGGACCGCATAGGTCAAAAACTGCCGACGACGCTTCCGTTAAGCTAGTCGCCAGTCCGCAGGTACTCAGTGAGTCAACTTTCCAGCCCCTGATGCCCGCTTCTACAGATTTGCAGGCCTCTGCTGAGACCCATTCGGAGTCCGGTATGCCACCAGATGCTTCTTTGACTATGGAACCTGCGGATGTCTCTACCTTGGATGGGTCCAGAGCTGCTGTGCAGGCACCGGCTTCTGAGGGTGTATTCCGACCTACCAATATTCATATTATACCAGCAACCTAATTTCCTACTAAAACTACTGAGTTTCTTAGGCCCAGAGTTTGCACTATGCCTAGAAAACCAACGTCCAAAGCACATGCTCAAGCTCCCATGCCACAAAAACAAATGCTTAAAATGGCTGAAGACCTTATTACTCTAATTAGGGGAAGCCAGCCTTCCCCTGCCAAAAGACAAAGAATTGAATTTCATTCTGATTCTACAGACCAGGAGTCTGATGACTCTGACCCTTCTGATTACCAGGACATACCCTTGTCTACCTATGAGGATTTAGATGCAGAGGAATCCATTCCCTCTGCCTCCCGTCCAGAATATTTTTCTTTTGGTGAAACCTTGCATACCTTAAGAGAGCGACTATCCTCAGTCCAAAAAGAGACTCAGGGAATTTTTAAATTTGCCTCAGCACAGGCTTCTATCTATTCCCCCTGTCCTGGATATTGTAGATGATGTCTTCTTGGAGTCCAGTCTTACTTCTGACACATTACCACCACCTCCTAGAAAACCTGACAGGTACTACAGAGTACCTGACTCTCACAAATTTCTCTTTAAGAATCCTACTGCGGATCCAGAGACTATTTCCCAGGGGCCTAAAAGTATTAAGGCTACTACAGCCAAAAACAATACCCCTTCAGACAGGGATTCTAGAGCTTTAGACAGGTGGGGTAAGAAGGTATATACCTCTGCAACTCTAGCCATCAGGACTTTGAATTGCCAGTTTCACATGTTGAAGTACCAGCAACATATTATGGAACTAATTAAACAAAAAATGGTGTTACTTCCAGATTGTGCAGAAAATAAAGAATTACAAGAGTTAATGTATTCTGCAAACCAAATTAGTAAACATACTTTGCAGTGTGGGTTTGATGCCCTAGAAACATCTTGCAGGGCTGCTGTCACTGGGTCTGTACTGAGAAGGCATGCTTGGCTAAAGGAACAAATCTTGCCTGACCATGTCAAAGCAAAATTACTAGATGCTCCATTAAATCAAGAGCATTTGTTTGGCACTAGAGCAGAAGCAGTTCTTAAAAAGATGAAAGACAAAGCTAAATCTATGCAAACCTTCAAATATTTCTTACAGGTACAGCCATCTAGATTCAGTAGGCATTAGCCTTCAAAAAACTGGTCCTTTCCAGTCCCTCTCAGGCCTTTTCAGTCCAAACCCAGGGGAAACAGACCACCAAGACTACAGTCTCAGGGTATGCAGAGATCTGAACAATGGAGCGTTTCCACCTCAAAGCCAGGGAGTGATAAGCCATCCCCTTATGGAAAACGTTCACAATGACTTTCCAATTATCCTTCCCAGTCATTCCCAAGTACTTGCGCTCCTAGGAGGAAAACTTGCCCTTCATGCAAAAAACTGGATGTCCATTACTCAGGACCGATGGGTTCTAAACATTGTATCCCAGGGATACAGATTCTACTTCCACTCACTGCCAACACCAAGCGGGCTACCATACCTCCCTCCAAACCAGTGGGCAGAGGCTCAAAAGCAAGTACTTTCCCTTCTCCATATAAGGGCTATTCAACCTGTCCCAGTAGAACAAAGGGGACAGGGTTTCTACTCCAGACTTTTCCTGGTGCCCAGAAAAGAGAGCTCTTGGCACCCTATCCTGGATCTATCAATTCTCAACACCTTTCTGGTGGTCCCAAAATTCAAAATGCTTACACTGTAACAGCTTCTTCCTATGCTAGCCAAGGATGCCTTGCATATCAATCAAAAAGAGATATTTGCTGTACAGAATGCTCCAACAGTCTTCAAATACCTTACTCTTCCATGACAGCTCCTGATAAAGACAGACAACACCATAGTTATGTGGTACATAAACAAGCAGGGGGGAACTCATTCTTACCCACTCTGCAGGTTAGCCATGGCTCTGTGGAACACAGCCTTGAGCATCCAAGTGCACCTACAAGCTCAATTCCTGCCAGGCAAGCAAACCTCACTGGCAGATGACTTAAGCAGAAATCTACTGGACCCTCACTAGTGGAAACTGGAACCCAACTCATTCAAACTTCTAACCCCGAGGTGGGGAACACCGGAGGTGGACCTTTTTGCCTCCCCCAAAACCACCAATTGAACAAATTTTGCACCAGAAACCCTCACAGAGCCTGGAAGGTGGATGCCCTATCCTTTACTTGGGAAAACCTCTCAATTTATGCCTGAGTAATGATGACCCAGCAGTAATGGTCTTTCTTCCACCATTAACCTCCTTCCAGAATTCCATAACTGAGAGAGAACTCATTCCTTTTCAGACCAGGTGGCATCTTTGACTAAAGTCTGCCTTGGTCAGTCAGTTATGAAACTTTGTAATACAGATTTAGATTAAACTCTTGAAGCTGAATGGCAACCAATAAAAGTTATGTCAGGTTTGCTCATCATTTCTAGGGTATCTATTTTCTCTGCCACTGTTCACGGCAATCTGTATACATTTTCAGTGCCCAGTAATCTCTTTGAAAAACTGGTTCATTGTGCCATTTTAATTTTTACAAATTCTAGAAAGCCAAACCCTTCTTCACCCTCTGAAATTCCACTAAGCTACAAATCACAACTCCATGCTTTGTCTTCCAGTGCTAGCATCTTCTAATGTCTGTAAACAATCGAACTAACATCCATCACTTTTTTGCTGTAGTAGTAACATGGAATCATTGTTCTTCTAGAAAATCACTAGAGTCATTTTCAGTGTCTCAGGTTGCTTCAAATATCAGTTCAGTAAATCTGAAATCACAATCTTTTTCTGCCACTCAGTTTTCAGAACACCTTCTATGTCAGTTTTCTACAACCACATAACTAATCAGCGATTGCTTTTTTCTTCACAAGATGGTGTCTCTATATCCTTGAGGTGCCACTTCGCAATCAGTCACCACAAACTGCTCTTCTTCACGTCTTCTCAGATGTGAGAACCGCATCTTGTACATGACAGATAATGCATATCCACCAAAGCTGTGTTGAAAAAGATACTTTAGACTTGAAAATACACTTCAGTTAATTTCTATCAAACATAGCAAATGAAGGGAGTAACCACCCTGTTGAAGTACCATAAGAAGCTGTATATAATCCTATGTTTTAACAAACTTATGTTCAGACACTCCTAAAAATGCAACTTGCAATTATCTTTTCAAGATTCTACCTTCAAATGATGCAGTTTATGGTCTGAGTTACATAGTGAAATGGTACAGGAGTTGTAGTTAACAATTTATAAAGTCATTCTTTTGATTAATGATATTTTGACTTTTTTTAATTCACTATTATAGAGTTCATTTGAGAGACTGTCATACATCCTATTTGTATTCAAAAGGCACAATGGTGTGGCCCTAAGAATTGTAATCTAACAACATATTAAGCCCTTTCTATATACGTTGTCAATTAAATAGACTGAGAAGCTGGAAGTTATGGATGTAGTACATTTTAAAATGAACAGTACTTCTCACGGACATTCTTTTGAGATGTATTATACTCAATCTAAACCCAATCAAACATTGATTTGGTGCAACCAAGGATGCTGTATTTGTCATGTGAACATTTGAATGCGTCTGTTTTGAGTAAAAAGTGCCCCTTTAGAAATTTCTAAAAGCTGGAATAGAAAACAATAAAAATACACCATTGCTGGAGAGGATTTTATTTGGGGGGGGGGGGGGGGGCTATAGTTTACATCTTGGAAATCAGCAGAAATTTTAAAATTAAAAGATCAACAGGGTTAATAATTTGGAAAAGACTGCAGGAGTTTTGGCTTGTTCTTATCTCAATTGCAGAAGGTAATTATATTATGTTTTGTAATAATAACCATGATTGGTTTAAAATTTTCACATTCAGAAACAAACCAATAAGCTATCAAACAGAATACTAAATAACCAATATCCTTAAACACGTTGCATGTATACGCTGAACAGTAGGAGGAAACATGCAAACATCAGAAACATTGTTACCAAATATATTACCTTCAGAGTCTATTATAGCTTGCAATATTTTGAAGCTTTCTTTAATTGGAGCAAGATGAAACGATTTTATGCAAATTGGGAGCGCTTACTTAGTTTGCTTATGTGTAGAATCCTGACAATTATGTTACTGAAACTTTTAAACTGCATTATGTCACAACCAAGTAAATGTAATACTTCTCATTGACCAGAAATGCTACTGGGAGTTAATTTTTAATCGCCAACAGGAAGATGAGCATTGGCACCATTCTTAAAAATATGAGTAATGTTAAGTAAGTGAGTGAATGAATGAATGAATGAATGAATGAATGAATGAATAAAACAAAGGACCAACATTTTATTTTCCTTGTTATATGGTATGTCTAAAATCTCATGGCAGAATATTGTTTTGTTAGAAACCCAAAAAGTAAAGAAAACTAAAGTACCTTAAGGAATACAAACTGCAGTATTCTAAACAGTAACTATATACAGCAGTGCTAGTGGTGCATTCAACATGGAAAAATAAAAATACTAACTTGATATGCCATCCATGAATAGGTTCTGCAGTTTTAACCAGAGGCTACGTCTCTCCGTGCTTACTGTGTTTTGAGCAAGTGGGAGAAGTTGCCTGCTTTGGATTCTGACAACTGTGGTAAGTAAATTGCTGACACTGCACAAATATTATGAATATAGCTGTCAGCAGAAAGCATCTTATGATATGAGGAGTTACTGTTACTGTGAGTACCTCATTTAGATCTACTTTATCATTTGTCTATGCTTGAAAGAGTGCAACTGACGAGATGTCATGTTCTCCTTCTGCCATATTTCAAGACTATACATATTAAGCACTTATAGTGTTTGTTTACGTGAATTCTGATGCACTGTAGTGTTTCTTTATATGGATGCCGATGCACTACATGCACCATTTTGTTACTGCCCATCTGTATTTCCTTTAGCCTGTGAAAAAGAGACTTCCATACCATAATACTCCAGACTGGATCTGTTCACCTAGATACATATAGATAATAATCTTTTACTTTCTGCTGGTCATGTCTGTTCTAGGGGTTTTGCCTATTCTTTGTCCCTGGGTCCATTTCACCTTTTCTGCTTTTCTTGTTACTGGTTTCCCTCTTCCTGTACCATTATATACTTCTTTTGCAGATTCTTCTTCCTGGATGCAGAAGAAAAAAGAATTATGAAATAACTCTGTAATCTAAATCAGAACATTGTACTGGAACCAGATGAGATTCACTCTAAGCGTCTAACAGAACTGTGAACTGGAAACTACCACCTTCTTACTTTGACCTCATTTGAAGGGAAAGTTTTTGACAGATGTTGAATTAAATCATTATGAAATGTCTGGAGTTTAGTGAGGCACAAATCCAAGGCAAACATTGTTTCTCAACTGAAAAATCATGCTAAACAGATCTGGTAGACTTAGAAAAATACCAGCAAAATATCAAAGACAACTCACCATGATCTTTCATCAATCAGAAAAATGTTCTCAACCAGTACCTTGGCATATTTCTTTTTTACCAAACATACAACAATAATCCCATGTTATACAACATTCTTAAACCAATAAACATTCCAGTGATTTCTAGAGAGACTGAATTAAGTAATGTATGAATAATTAGTTGTTTAAGACAAAATCCGCTCACTGAAATCTGACAGCGCAGACAGTTATATCTTTTTAAAACTTATAACCTGGAATACAGAAACATGTCTATTATGGCTCCACAAGGGTTTCTGCTCTGACACTGAATTGCATGGTGTGGCTCAAAGGTGATTATCAATTAAGAAGGCGACATTTAGCGCCTCACTTATTAATTAATTACGAAATCCCCTCATAGAAATGCCAGCGAAGACAGAAGTGTATTGTAACTCACCGCTGTCATTTTCATTGTTATCATCAACAACCCCATTCTTCCAATTGCTACGTTCTTCGACAGTCTAGCCTGACTGTCACACATCTTTTCTCATGAAATTCATCCATGTCTTGGCTAGATGTCGTTTTCTCCTCTTTCCTTCTGTTTCATTCCAAATGTTCTTTACCAAATCATCTTCTGCTTCCCTGCTTATGGGAGTGCACCACCATAATCTGTTCCCTTTCATATTTTCTGCAAATGGGGCTACTTTGGCTTCTGCTCTGATGTAAAAGCATCTCTTCATCTGCCTGACAGTGTACATTCTGCTACCTGTCTCAAGCTCTTCATTTCCCTCACCTCAAGTTCCCTTACTTGGTCTGCCTTCTAGGCCCAGGTTTCTGTGCTTGTAACTCTTTCTTTTAACGCTTTACTGTTCATCTTATTTGGTATTCTTCTGTCACACACATTACCCCTGACACCTTGTGCCATTTGGCGGCAGCACCTCTGATTTTAGCTTTGACTTCTACATTCAGATTTTCCGTCCCCTTCACTACACATCCCAGATACTTGGAGCTGCTAACCTGTGCCGTTATTTTCCCTGTTTTCTAAATGTTCAGTTTCCTCTGATTGTCCCCATTTGCTTCCACAGCCACTGTCTTGTCTGTAGTCTGTTTCATGTTATGTGCCTTCAGTTGTGTATTCCAGTCCCCAATCATTTGCCGAAGTTCCTGTTCGGAGTCTGCCTGTAATGTTGCATCATCTGCATACAACAGCTTCGTTGATCTGAGCCCTCTGACTTGTTTGCCAATATAGTCCGTCAGCAGTATAAACAGAAGTGGGCTTAGAGCTGAATCCTGATGTACACCCACTTCCACTGGGAGCCCCTCTTTGAGTGCAAACACTGTTCGTACTTGTATTATTAGGTCCTTGTATATAGCCTGCACTAATGCTACTAATATTTCTGTCACTTTGAACCATTGCAGGACTGCTCAAATCTACTTTCTTGAGACCTTGTCTTATGCTTTCTCCAAGTCCAGGAATGCCCAGATGGACTGATTCCTCATTCTTATCTTCTTCTTCTTTATCTTTCTCACTGTAAGTATCAGGTCAGTTGAACTGTATCATAATCTGAAATGTTTTTATTTATTGTTTCTCCACTAATAACAAAACTTGTTCCCTCTTTTGCTGGCTCTCTGTCTCTCTGTCTCTCTCTCTCTCTATATATATATATATATATATATATACACACACACACATACATGTTTGCATGTGTAAGAGAGAGAATTTACTTGTGGGTACATGTGCATGTGTGGTTGGGGGTTGTATATGATAGTATGTGTATAGAATATGTGGGGACCTAGTGTTTGATTTGTATGATATTTTTATTAAATACCCAGGCAGGTTCTCAAATAATACAAGTGCAACTACAGCCAGCAGAAAAAAAAGAAAAGAAAAGCAGGATAGTAAGGCAAATGGCAAAACATCATAGGTTCAGTCTTAAAATAAGCCTGACACCAAAACAAGGTTCAGTTTTAAAATAAGCCTGACACCAAAACAAGGTTCAGTCTTAAAATAAGCCTGACACCAAAACAAGGTTCAGTCTTAAAATAAGCCTGACACCAAAACAAGGTTCAGTCTTAAAATAAGCCTGACACCAAAACAAGGTTCAGTCTTAAATAAGCCTGACACCAAAACAAGGTTGAGTCTTAAAATGAGCCTGACACCAAAACAGGGTACAGTTTTAAAATAAGCCTGACAACAAAACAAGATTGAGTCTTAAAATAAGCCTGACACCAAAACAAGGTTCAGTCTTAAAATAAGCCTGACACCGAAACAAGGTTCAGTCTTAAATAAGCCTGACACCAAAACAAGGTTGAGTCTTAAAATGAGCCTGATACCAAAACAAGGTACAGTGTTAAAATAAGCCTGACAACAAAACAAGAGGTCTACATACTAAAATCCGTTAGCACCCTTGTAAAATCCCCTGCTCCATAAGCATGCTGTCTGATACTCTCTAGAATCCTCTATAATAACTCCTTAAATAATTATCTTTATTTAACATTTTACACCTTTTATTATACCTTTTTAGTATATTATTAAGTCGGATCATATTTTGATTTTTTTTTTATTTCTTGTATACAGTGTTTGAATAGAATTAAAGAAACATTGTATTTCTTTAAGGAAGATTTAATTGTGTCACATGATAGAACGTATTAAGTATTTAAACTGTTTAGTAATTTAGGTTGTGGTTCTGATGAAGTCCTACTGTTTGGAAAGGCCGAAAATGTTTAACCTGTTTTTAGTTTAGTGTTTATTAAACATTTTGGTGGATACTAGCTTTTGGATGTTTGCGTCATTCTATGTTCACTGCTCGTTTGACGTCCTGACCCTGGTTGGTACACTATGTGAGCTATTTTTTGTGTACTCCTAAAGTGATCTTCCAAAACCATAACATAAAACAATCTTTAAACAACACTGTAGGTGTTCATATGACTCAGCTTTGGCAACAGGAAAAGAAATGTATACTTTTCAAGCGGACAGGCACCAAAACCAACAAAATATGAGATAGAATCTAGATCATATGTTTATATACTTTCCAGTTTAACGAATGTTAATAAGTCATACCTCTGAACATTTTTGAGCAAGAAATGTGGACAAAGTCATAAATAAAAGAGGGACAAAAGCCAAAAAATAGGGACTTTTTTTAATAATGTTCTTGCAAACTTAGAAAGTTGATAGGATAATAGGTTTTGCATTAGCATGAATTTTCTAAAGGGTATGAAGTTTGAAACTCAAATTTCTATCATTATTTTATAACTTTAATCTTTAATGATTTGCCACTAATTTACCAGAAAACCACAATTTTATGAAAAACAGACCAAAAATATAAGGGAAAAATCTGGCCATTCTACAAAAATCTGTACTGTTGAGAGGTATGACTAGATAAAATAGGAGAGCCTCAGAAAATAAATTAGAAGACAAAACTATTGCATACTGCAACTGCTAAAATATATGGAAAAAATATGTTCTAAGTCTCCTGAAAACTAATAGCATAATCTGTTCACTTACAGGCAGAGTAGTGTAAAATTACCTCACAAATTGTGGGAAACTCCTGCGCTGACCTACATGGAAAATAACAGTTCTTTTGCAAGAAGCTGTTAAAACCACATAGCTAATCTGAACACAATGTGTGTATTTATGTAATAATCTCTGCTGCTAGTTAAATGTTGTAATTTATACCTAGCTTGTGCTCATGTAAAGGTTTCTCCCTCCTTAAGCAGAAAAAGGTAAGTAAAAGATACATTTTTAACCCTTATGCCAAACTCCTTCTACTTAGAAATATTTAAAAAATAATACTTCAGCCTTATGGCTTTTTTCACTAATGTAAGAACTATAAAATTAGTGATATCCCACAATAGGTTCACTGTCCCAACACTTAGTAGATTGTTTCAGGAGACTTAAATCCTCAGGGTTGGGCTGACACACTATGCTCAACCTTGCACTGCTTGAATTTGCTTCACTCCCATACCTTAACCCCAGATTCCACCCTCTGTACATTACAATTATGACCAAACAAGTTTTTTCCACCATCTCCCGTATGTCACTCCTGCAAAAATAAAAGAATAGGCCTACCATCCAAATAAATGAATGCTATCTAGCAATTAGGTATAACAATACCACTCTCCTTTCTAAATTACATAATATCATACCATAATGTCATTGTACACATCACTCAAAACATCTACAATAACATCACAAACCCACACCTGTCTATATACCCCAGTCTATTCTGTATCAAAACTACTCACCACTGAGGCATATAGTTCCTGTTAAATAAGTACAGCAAGCAAAACATTGCTCCTAAACCGATCTAACCCCCCGCTGGGACAAAATGCACCAACAAATTAAGATATAAAATGCCATCATAGAATACAGTTGCAAATACAAAGCTACACAACTGTGGGGACATTCATCCAAACTGTGGTCCCACTATATGCAAAACCACCACAAAATTTGTACAACCAGCTCTACCACCTGCAGGACCAGGAACTACCCCTAAACATAAGCCACCACAAAATGTGTACAACCAACTCTACCACCTGCAGGACCAGGAGACTACCCCTAAACTAAATCATCAGAAAATTTGTACAACCAACTCTATCAACTGCAGGACCAGGGGACTACCCTAAACTAAACCACCACAAAATTTGTAGAACCAACTCTACCACCTACAGGACTAGGAAACTACCCCTAAACTAAACCACCACAAAACTTTTACAACCAACTCTACCACCTACAGGACCAGGAGACTACCCCTAAACTATCTTTCACAAATGCAGCTAAAATTTTCCATACAAAAGCTTGCAGAGTAAGCATTACAGTAACTGACGTACACTCATAGATTGACAGATTACAATACCTGATGTACACTCATAGATTGACAGATTACAGTACCTGGCGAACACTCATAGATTGACAGATTACAGTACCTGACGTAGACTCATAGACTGACAGATTACAATACCTGGTGCACAATCATAGATTGACAGATTACAGTACCTGGTGTTTACTCATCGATTGACAGCTACCTTCATCATATCTTAATTACAATGGAAACCTGACTCAAACTGCACATCAAGGATGAAGAAACCCCCCCCTTCCCCCGCGATGTAAAGTAATTAGAACAGGCAGAAAAGGCAAACCTGTAGTGCCTCCAATTGACCAAATGCTGTCATGAGGTACCAAAGTTTAACAATGCAAAACTAATCATAACTCAATTATATATAAACAACAACATATGCATTATAGGTATCTACATCCCATCTCACTCTGATAATATAGCTATATTGGAAAATCTCCTAACTTGGGTAAACATAAATATAAAAAGGGAAACAATCATTCTATTAAACGTTAGTATAGTGGTAAAAAAACTCGAAATGATAACCCTGTCCTCAAAACTGACCTATTTACATTCTCTCAACTATTTACAACACCTATCAGAGTAACAAAAACCAGAGTAAAAAAAAAAAACACCAACCTAGACTGGATTCTAACTAATCACTACAAAAGCATAATGCTGTCAAGGCTCCTCCCTGACACAATAAAACAGCCATCACCCCACACAGAGCATTAAATAGTAAACCAAAATCACCAAGCAAAAATATCAAAAATGTGTCAGATGTCTAAAAACATCCAACCTAAAGTATTCCTAGACACAATAAAAAAATGTAACTTATCACTAACTACTCTTCCACTAGACAAAGCTATACATTACTTTAACACAACATTCCTCAATACATAACAAAAAAAGTGCAATACAGTACCCTTGTCAACAAGGAAGTGGTGCATGAGAGGGATGCAGCTAGGAAAGCTTGTGCAACAGAACTAAACAATAAGTTCTGTAGGAAAAAAAACATCACTGCAGCCAACCCTAAATAAAACAATTCTATAACACTATCAGCAACCTAGCAGCACCAGGAAAAAAAGAGCAACCCAATCAGTTACCCAGTGCTCTCAGTACTACAGTAGCCACAAAATTTAATGAACACTTCATAAACGCTGTCATCTCAATTGTAAACAAAAAACTTGCAACATAACATCAAAAAGCCACAACTCACCACTGCTAAATCCCAAGTGTACTTTGCCATAAATATTTTACAAAAACATTGGAATTACACCTAGATATTTTGTCCGGTGTAATTAAACTGTTAGACCAAGAAGAAGTTTGGACTGCAAGTTGGGGACTGCCTTCTCTACCAGGGATCGATAGAGTATAGGCAAAGAGAAAGGGATATGTGAGTATTAAATGATAGACAGACTCTGCTTGAGTTTATAGCTGAGTCTAGAGGAGTAAATGCAGTAAAAATGGATATTAGTGGGCCATATAAAGCACTGCAGATTGACTATAAGAATAATTGGAATAGGTTAGAAAATACTGGGAATTGAAATTGGAGAAACAGTATACGGACAAAAATGGAAACATCTCTATATGGCTCCCAAGTATGCAACAAAATCTAGAAGGTTTAGGATTTTTACATGGAAGTGTTTGCATAGGTATTTTATACCCCAAGTAGACTTCAGAAAATGCTCCCATAGGTAGACAGCAACTGCTGGAGGAGTGATTAGAATGAGAGAAAGGTATTTAGGAACATGTTTTTATGGAATACAATGAGTTAGTCCTGGCCACCATCAGGTCATTTGCCAGACAGAAGTCTAGAATGTCTTGTCCTTATTTATTCTTGTAGCCCCGATCAGGTGGACCAAGGCAGTCCTCATATCCTGTTCTATCTCTCCCAATATGTGCATTCAGAAGCCTGGTATCAACACTAACTTATGTTATCCTGATGTATCCAGTAGGTCCTGCAGCTGCTGCCTGAATGCACTCTTTTTCTTACAATCACAACTCTGCTGTGTGGCATAGGCAGACATGATGAATAGTTACCTATCTTTGCACTAATTGCAATAAGTCTGTCACAATTTCTGATGACATTCCTCATTGTCTTCTGAAGCCTCTCTCTCACCACAATTCCCACACCACTTCTCATCTGCCCACCCCCTGAGCACTAAACTCTGGATCCCAAGCCAAGTGGTTTTGCTACACTGCCCTACCATCTTGTCTCCTGGATACAGAGGATGTCCAGGTTCCTCTTTACAATCATATCATCCACTTCCAAAGAGCATTCTGTAATCCTAAATCCAGCCATCCCAGGTAACCCTGGCTGGACAGCTGGACACCTGTCACCCACTAGGAGCTGTTAGGCTTTATGGCAGACACACACTAACCAATAGGGGTACATAGACCCCTATCACTATTAACATAGGTCCCTGGCATAGACTAGAATAGGCTGGGTGCTCAACCCACTTATAACTGACAAATACCCATGCCCTTTTTTTGTGGCATTAGTCAAGACAACCAAAAGACCCTGACATGGCACGCAGTCTGTGATCCATGCTCTCTATCTAGAGGATACTGCACACAACAGTTGATGCCCAAAGCAGTTGATCTATAGAACTTTTCTCCTGACAGGCATCGACTAGGCTCTGTGATGCTGCCCACAAACTTCATTCTTGGGTGTGTTTTGAGGTGTAAACACCCTGAATGTTTTTAGGAGGTATGAGGAACCCCACAGAGACAAAGTGAGAACACTCCACAGAGACACTGGCCGAAAGTCAGGCTCAAATCTTGTACCTTGTGCATGACAGGCGAAAACCTTAACCACTATGCCAGCTGTATTGCTACTTAAGTTATTCATTGTTCTTTGTAGTAACCTCGTGCTATATCTGTTTACTGTAACTTGTTAATGTCCTTGTCTCTGTCATGTAATGTACACATTCCTTAGGGACCCATGTCATGGGTAAAAGGGGTCTTCATACCAGTCCTCCTACCTTGGAAACAGAGAGAGAGAGAGAGAAGGATAGGTAAAATCTTTCTGTGGTATCTGAAATTCTAGAACCTAGATGAGCTGTTGGAGTGGTGATGTTTTAGTGATGGTACATTGTGATGGTGGTAATGGCATGATGGTAAATAAAATGTCTTACACTCAGTTGTTGATATCATCACACTGTCATACATAGCTGAGCAGGTGATGAAGGCTCAGATATAGGTACTGTGGGGAAATCTGAGACTGATGAAATACCTTTAAAAAACAAGAGAAACCAATCCCAATCATGTTGTGCAGAGGGATAAGCCCTGACCAAGACCCAGATGACTTTGGTTCTAGTAGTGCTTTGGGCAGTCAAAGGGCTGTGACATGAAGGGTAGGAGTGAGAGGCTGATGATAGCTAGGGTTGTCACCTGTACCTCTTTATGCAGGGCAGTCCCTGTTTGGGCAGTTGAATCATGCTGGAAAAAAGCGTGAAATAGGCCACTATCCTATGATTTTAGAACAAAAATGTTTACTAAGTTCCCTGTAATAGTTACATAAAAATAATTATGCATCTAAAATACTTAATATAATATGAAACAAGAGCAGCAACCCAAACTCTACAAGACTAAGATTTTATTTTTTTTTCAATCCTAACCCTAGTTTACTTTTCCTGGATGATATTACCTGCAACACTGTTGAGCCCAATAGGATAGTTGAGGGGTTGCAGTAGTTATTGGGTCAATGTGGCTAACGGCTAAGTGCTGTACATAAGCCAAGAAAAAAATAAAAGGTGTGGGGAAGCATGGATGGCACATCCATAGAACAGC
Organism: Protopterus annectens; assembly: GCF_019279795.1. Classification (NCBI taxonomy): domain Eukaryota; kingdom Metazoa; phylum Chordata; order Ceratodontiformes; family Protopteridae; genus Protopterus; species Protopterus annectens. The sequence continues at coordinate 1,334,886,208 of NC_056728.1, read as the reverse complement.
AGTATATACAGGATCCAAAAAGGACTACATGGAGTGGCTAGATTCTGGTAATGACCTACATGACTTTGAGAAGCCCTGTTCTAACTTCCTATTTTCACCTTCTTGTGATTGAATGGATTAATAAGGCTGTTGCACAAATCAGAGAAGAAGTGGTCCATAAGATTTTCATCTTGGTCAGAGAATGAGCAGGTCTGGTCCTTTCTTCCATAAGGAGTAACACATTGTTGGAGTAGATACAATAAAGGGTACCTGATGGTGGTTACATGAGGGAGCAAAACAATTATCAGGCAAGGTGAGAGCTTTTCTCAGCTACACCTTATCCTTTTGTCATCATTGAAGTGCACGTATTGCCCTGGATATGCTGTCAGGTCAGTTACTCCCTAAACTCTCCAAAGAAGAGTTACCATGAGTAATCATCATAAGATGATTGGCTTATAGGGTCATTTGAAATAATAGGCAACTGAGTCACAAGACCATTTACACCTTGCCAATACCGACCCTCATGCTGTACCCTCATTTTCAAGAAGAGCCAAGCAGGTGTGTCCAGGAATAAATTTATGGATACCCATCCAATCACCCAGGCTTAATTTGAAGGCTGTTAGAGTGTCACTTTGTTTAACTTGCATGAGAAGCTTGTTCCTGGGGTGAGGTGAAGACTGATTAATAAATGTGTCTCTTCAGAGCATTCTAGTTATATGCTGGTGGAGATTTCAGTCCCTAGTTGTGGTATTAGTGCAGCTGTTTGACTTGTGAAGATACAGAAGATCAGGAAGGATGGGGTCCCTAATGTTACAGAATACAAACCATAGCCCACCCCACAACACTCTGTGAGAAACTAAGTAAGGGAATAGTGGTTTGAGTATTTCCTGGTAGCTCAGGGATGAAAGCTGACAGAATTCTTAGTTTTTAACCTCTGAGGCCTTTCAAGTTGCTTAATGTATCTAGAAGGGTGCATCCTGATGGTGGCATTGTACTCAACCACTGACATAAAAACGGACGAGAGCTTGTTTGACCTGGATGGTATGCCTTTAAATATTAGTTGTACTAAATAGAAGGATTTTCTGACTACTGTTGAGCTTTTTTGCCAAATGTGACAATACCGTGCTTCTCCCCATTTAATTTTAATCTTTTTTTGTACACTACTTCTTTATGAGGGTTAGATCCTGCTCAGATGAATGAATATCAGAGGGAGATTTGGCAATACTGCCTAGCTTGGAGTCATCTTCCAACTGAGTTAACTAAAGGTCCTGATTCTTAGTCTGGAGTGCAGAGAAGTACATGCTGAATAAGATGGGTCCTAATACTGAGCCCTAGGACACACCACTAGTTACCATCATGCATTCTGAGGAGGAACCTTCCACCTTAACTATGTGCCTTTTAGCTTTCAGCCAGTTGGCTGTTGACCTCACCTCATATGGTTCTGCTTCTAAGGGACTTAGTTTATTCATGATTTCAACATGGGATGTCAGATCCAAATAAGCTGTGTGAATAGAGTGACCACCGTCCTTAGACTGTGTAACCTTTTTGAAGTTAAGTAAATTCAGTTGGCTGGATTTCTGTTTGACAAAACCAAACTGATGTGGGTCTAGCCTGATAAGGTTTTTGATATCTTAGCTTATGAGGTCAGATATGGTACATTCTATGACATTGCAAATCAGACTAGTCAGGCTAATGGTCCATAGTGCCCTGGGGCAGTGGTATGGTCACCCTTGTATATGGTCATTGCCATGGTAGTTCACCATACTTTGGGAACAAATCCAGTAGCTAAACTCATGTTAAACAATTTTAGGAAGAACTCCACAAGAGTATGTTTGATGCTGTCTATTAGGCATCTAGTAAATTGTCAGGCCCCATGGAAGTAGTAGAGAGCTCCTTCATTTTTGAAATTAGGACATGTAAAGGATTTGGGAATTTGAAGTATTACAGTAGTTGTTTTAGGGTTTAAATGATTGCACTAAATTTTTCTACTAGTATGTTTGCTATGTCTGATTGGGTGTTGTCATCACATATGTTATTCCTTTTACTTAGTAAGTTTAGGGCATTCATTTAAAAGATGAAATCCCTCAGCTTGTTGAGGTACTGCCGAGACCTAAAATAATACATTTCAATATGGAGTCATCTTAGAAGGTAAAGAATGATTTGATATTAAAATGTTACTTTATACATTTGTATTGAAATTATTGCAAATTATTTTATTGAACTGTTTATATCACTGACAGGTAACTAATGGTAGTTGCTACATTTTCTATTTGTTTAAATCTGTGAAAAACACAGTTTTTCAAACTAGTAATACATTTTTGTGATAAGACATGTGTGTCACACAATGCAGAATTTTAAATCTTTATTTCCTTATTTAAGGGCAACAGACTGATATAGCTGTAAATGTAAGAACATTTAACAAGACCTCCAAGCTTCAAGGATCTTCAACACAAAAGACTTCAAAGGAAAGAAAAAACTATGCCAAGGACATTATAGTAAGTCTAACTACTATTGGGTACTTTTGCATTTACACTAGTAAGTATAGTATACTATTCTACATTTACATAACATTGCTTTCAAAGCTGAAATAAAACATATCCAAACAGTGATTGTTTATCTTGTTTGCAAATATGGCAGTGACTGTCTACAGCTGTTAATTTATGTTCATCCAAATTAGAACTGGAAACGTATGTTTTTTTTTTTTTTATCAAATTATATAACTCTGTTATATGCAAATTTGTGCCAGTCAGTAATTTCAGCGAAAATGCAAGCATCATGCTTAACAACTGGCTTAGGACATCACTCTGAAGATGAAATATCACGTCAACCACTTTGGACATACATGAGTGCAGGCACATATTTTTGCCTCTTATTTTTTTTACTTTAAAATACCGCAGATAAAAAGGTAATATTCTCATTTGCCTGTAGTTTGAACTAGACAAACATTGGTGGGCAGTGTTCTAACTATGCAAGCTGCAGTTATATTACTTATCATTCCTGTTGTTTTTAATAAAAAAGTAATGTTGTTTAGAAAGGCAGGTGGAGAGTATGAGTTGCATATATCATGCTCTGTCCAAAATGGTTCAAGTTTAATGTCTTTTATCTGCTTAGCTAGTACATAGTAGTCTGTTTTTTGTCTGTTTTTAAGATCTAAAGTCAAAAATAGTCTCAACTGCCCCTTAATCTTTCCCCTCCCTTCCCTTTTTAATTAGTGACCTACACCCTACTCTTGCTAGCAGCCTGCACTGTCTTAATTGCTCATCCCAGCTATTGGTTTTGTAAATCTCCTTCTTTGCCTTTTTGATTTCTCCAAGCCTTTTGGGTTTCTAATACCATGATGGGAATGGACCCCATTCCTAAGTCAAAGTACAATTGAAGTTCATGAAATTAGTATTGTTTCACTCTTTGATATCAGCCAAAAGTACTTTTTGCAGCATTCGCAATGTGCCCAGTAATAACTCTTTCTGCAATTCATACGGGGTTACATGGATTGGTAACATATCCAAATACGATTGTAGATTCTTTTTTATAAGACCCGTTACTCCTACTGCTATTGGAACTGTCTAGGTATCTTTCTTCCACATTGCCCTCATTTCTGCCTTTTTCTAATTTCTTCAAATCTTTTGGGTTTCTAATACCATGATGGAAAAGGACCCCATTCCTAAGTCAAAGTATGATTAAAGTTCATGAAATTAGTATTGCTTCAGTCTTTGATGTCAGCCAAAAGTGCTCTTTGCAGCACCTGCAATGTGCCCAATAATGACTCCTTCTGCAATTCGTATGGGGTTACATTGATTGGTAACATATCTAAATATGATTGTAAATTATTTTTTATAAGACCCGTTGCTCCTACTACTATAGGAACTGTCTGGGTATCTTTCTTCCACAGTGCTCTCATTTCTGCCTCCAGATCCTGGTATTTTCTGACTTTGTGTCTCTCTGTACACAAGACACTATAGTCACTGGGTGTGGCAATTTCAATGATCAGTGCTACTTTTGTCTTCTTTTCTTGAACCACTATATCTGGTTTTCTAATATCTGTCTTTTGAACTGTTGGTAATGGGTGATCCCATGTGATGTAGACTTCATCATTTTCTATGATGCTTTGTGGCTCATGTTTCCAGTGTTTTTCAGCCACTTCGAAACAATGATGTTGGTACAATCCCCAGTGCAACAGTCTCACCACATTATTATGCCTTTCAGTATACAGTCCTTCTGCCATTAGTGTGACGCAACCAACAACAAGGTGTGTGACGGTTTCTAATTTGGTTTTACAAAACTTACATTTGTCTGTTTCTCCCACTTCTTCAATGGACTTTGTAAACCAGTGTGCACGTAGCCCGCTATCTTGGGCTGCCAATATTAACTGCCTGTAATAGACAGTCCTGTGTTGCTTTGCTTTTTCCCTTTCCCATGTCCTGAAGTTTCAGTGTTAACTACTTGCTGTATATTACTATGACTTTCTACCATTATTGTTTTTAGTGCACTACTTTTAATACTACATAGTCTAAGATTTACTTTTCCATTTAAACTAGTAAGCGTACTTAGTTACTTGTGTGCAAACTCTAGCAGTACCAACTCTATTGATTGTTTTTGGCCATGCACTGGCCCTAAGGTGCTGAACCTGCTCCGTTTGCCCCTACCTGCATTGGGCTGACTTCCTGCCCACCCCCATACAACTACACTTATACTTCCCTAGGCCCACTCACTCCATTCTTACAACCAAGCATACACATTGCAGCCACTCTATTTGCCATTTCCTCATTTGCATAACTATATTACATCACACTGCCTTTTTTTTGGTCCTTCCCTCCTTGCACTACTTTTTCTTCCCCCTTCCTATTCTATCTACCCACCTCAGTTTAAACAGCAATACCTTAATTTATTCTACTGATCACTCCTTATTAAATTCTTCAAAGCTACTGTTCTCTACTATAACTACATTATGCTGGCCTTTCACTTACTATTTGTTCTTGCCTATGCCACACGTTATCATACTCCATTGTTAACAAGCCTCGCTGTCTCCTCCACAACACTACAGCATAATTCTAAATCATTGCCCTCTCACACTGCTGTAACACCGGACTATACTATTCCATACTTTCATTAATTACAAACACACTAAAGAAGAACCCAAACCACACAGAGATAAATGAAAGGTTAAAACTAAATATAAAAAATGATTCACTACACACTCTTGTTACACAAGCTTGCTCTTGATGGCAGTATACATCTTAATCCTAGATCCTCTCTACATACTTGCACCTCTGCCACCTCAGCTGTCCCTCGTACCCCTCTGCTATTCAACCAAGGTAATAGTCTACTTCTGATGAACTTAAATCTTATGAGCTTCTACAATAACATGCCTGTGGAGCCTCATATACCCCTGACATACTAATAGCCACAGAAAGCTGGCTAAGTCAGGTACTAAAGACCAGGAAAATCTGCCCCCAGGCTATGACATCATTAGAAATGGCAGACAACATAAGAATGCTGGTAGTATGGCTGGAATATGCTTTACTTTCACTTTATTTAACCTATGTTGCTAAGCACTGGAACATCATTTCACATACCCTAAAACAATATAACATTACCACAAGTTTCAAACACAATCTAAAACAACACCTAACTTCATCATAGCTATCTAACTAAACACACCTTTCTTTTTGTTTCTCTTCCATTGCCAATCTATCAATCACTAATTTTTTCACATTTTTTATCCCGGTCTCTTTCTCTTTCATCCCCAGTACTGCTCCTCTATCTAAACTATATCCATAATCCTCTCATACTAATACCCTCCCTCCTACTTACTTATTGATATCTCAGCCTCTCCACTTTCAGAACTTTTTCTATGTATGTTTTTCTGGATTATTTCTGCTTATATCCTTCCTCCTCTTCTTTCTGTTACTGCCCTAGTGACATCCTACCTCATTAATGTCACTTTAAATATACTGATCCTATGTACATTATCATTGCTCTGGTATCTCCAGTTATTACACATTAACCTGACTTTGATTTATGTAAAATAATATAACTTCCAAAGTTTACTATAAATGTCGGTTTGTCTCAATACTGCTGTCAAAGTGATGCATAAGACGTGTAATTTGTATTGTCATTCATTATAAATATGTATTTTATGTGCAGCTTTTCTCCTGCACCTCTGCTGAAAATAAGAGTTTTGCCGAGTGGGACTTTCCTGGCAAGCAAAAGACAATAACTACATTAATTAATTAACTAAATAAAAAAATCCAATTTAGATTGAAGATTGCAATTTTGATAAGGCAGATGGAAAGAAGATGAAGAGCTGAAAGAGATGTAATTTTAGAAGATACTATCACATACTATCACATAGAAGCTAGAAGGAGTAGGGGAAGGACAGTACTGTACATAGTCAGAGCTGAGGTGGTACTAAGTTTCACACTAAAAAGAATCAGTCGTGGAGGTATCTTTATGTGAGGCATAGTATTTGTTGGAACAACAGCATTTCAGGAGGGAAGATGCTAATGATGACCACTACAAAGAAACTAGAAGAACTGTGCAAAATGTATATGATTTGTGAATAATAGTATATAGGACAAATAGACTTTAATGCGTGCAACGATGTTGGTTGTTGTTTGACGACTGTAAGGTTATGTGTGAGGTAAAGTACAAGGCCAAAGGCTGAGCTTCCTTCCAGCACAGACATATAGTTGTCACACAGTAACCAAGCAATATCGCCAAGTGCATTAAAGTACTTATAAAATAGACATTGAAAATATTTAAGCTATGACTTTGTGTGTGTGTGTGTGTGTGTGTGTGTGTGTGTGTGTGTGTGTGTGTGTGTGTGTGTGTGTGTGTGTAGGTAGGTATTTGTGTGTATTTACTTATAATATATGTACTGAATCTTTGTTTTATGAACTTGTTTATGTGTTTCATGAAAATGAACTCTTTTTCTGGATGTTATTAATCCAAAAAAGAGATATTTTAACTAAACTACGGAAACATTTTTTTAAACAGTATTATGTTGTTTCAAGTCCGTAAGGAGTGTTTACTGTCTTGTGACTAGCTTTATGGTTGCTTTCTTTTTACCTTGTTAGGTATCTTTTATGAACATACTCTAATTTTAACTGTTACATGTCAAAAGTATATTTTGTTGCTATTTTTAATTTTTATAAATACTTTCAGCATTTGCTTATTTTTGGTAATTGCAAAATAAAATATGCTTTCTGTGATGATTTGAAATCATTAAGATGTAGGTCGATATATTTTTATATTGTTTTTATTCTCTGCTATTTTGCATGCCTTCTTATAAACTCTTAATTTTAGTTTTAGTACTTCAAGTTAGCGGTGGTGGTGCTGCGGTAGCGTTGTCGCCTCACAGTTAGACGTTGCCCGTTCGAGTCTCAGTTAAAGCGTCTACTGTGTGACGACATGCGTGAATGGGCGTTCCTTCGTTGAAGGTTGTGCGTTAGGCCCGGCAAGCCAGCATGTAAAACTCTACTGCCAATCATTAGCGGACCGGAGTTCCGCTGTGGCGACCCCTAACCGGGAAAAGCCGAAAGACACACACACACACACACACACACACTTCAAGTTAGCTTTAGGGAATATGCAAATTATATTTTTGTTTAATACTATACTGGATTTAATTTATATTTTTGTGTAATGCTATACTAAGTTTATCCCTTTCATTCTAGTAATATTATTTATTCTGATCAATCATCTTACTTTTTTTAATGCCCTCATTTATACATAGTTTACTAGTTGGCTGTAGTCATGGAACAAAAATAAGTAGTTTGTAAACAGAGAAAAATGGGTAACAACCTGAGAAGAAAAAATGATATGCCATGAGTAGGTTGTTCGTACATTTAATGGTGAAAGAAATAGCAGAGGCAGCATAGGCAGGTAAGTAATGCAGTTAATACCAATTCATTGAAATGGAAAGATGTTCAGAATTTAAATAAAGTAAGTAGTAAAAAATGTTAAATAAAGTTAGTAGTAAAAACATGTGAAGTTAAATGAAGTTAGAGGAAATCATACACATGTAAGGATAAAATTAAAATGAGGATATATTTAGTCAATGCTAGGAGAATAGGATGTGCTAGTTGGCTGCAGGGTTAGAGAAAGGAAGGTATGTATTACGGCAGTTGCAGAAATACAGTGTTTGGCAGAAATGGAGATGTATAAAGGTGAGAGATGGTAACATATAAGACCATAAAAAGGACCAGTTGAACCAAGGAACCAACTTCTCAAGTAAAATAGACCAATATATTTGTTAAAAATAAATGCTTTCATCAATAAACATTCAATGAACTTCATCAGACATTGCAACAGTGTACCATACTGATTTAAATATCCTGCTCCCAAAACAGCTGTTTGCGTGTTACATTCATAGACCCCTCCCACCTTCTTGTTATATTTACTTATCACTGTTAAAATCAACAGTACATTTTAAACCAAAGTTTGTGGCAATCGAAAATCAATAAATACATTTAAACTCAGTGAAACTTCTGTCCACCTTTTGAATTGGATGGAAAAAGTACTTTATAATACTATTATATATTATAGACATTTAGAAGCATTTAAAAACATTTAAAAGGACAATGTGCTGGTATCATGAAGTCAAACTCGAACTAACACAAGAACAGCTTGAACTGTGTACAAAATAAGTAAATCACCAGTGACAATCATTACCAAAGCATCTTATCAAAAAATTCTTATAATTATCATGATGGACAAGGTTGCTAAACCAAGGTGAGCTTGTGGGTACCCATCCGTTTGTCTAGATTATGTCTGACTAGTGTAAAAGCAGCACTTTGCCTTAAGTGGTGAGGAAGATAATTCCAAAGAAGCAGTGTTCTCTGTGAAATGTCTCCTTCTCTCCAACAGTTTCTTTTTATATGGAAAATGTGATGTAGATCTCGAGTGAGTGTTTATGCCTCCACTGAACTTATGAATATGCAGTAGATCTGAAAGGAGAGGGTCTGTTGAAGCTCTATACAACAGGAAGAGAGCACCTTTCAGTAACCCATATGACACTGAGAGAAAGACAAGTCTTTGAGATACTCTGCACAGATTTTATGATTTAAGCTCCTGATTTTTTTCATAGGAAACCATTGTTGGTATTCAGGTTGTTTCAGATGTTTGAACAGATACATACTGAGGGTGGCATTATACTCAATGTCCTGATGACTGTGAAATACAGTGGAATGATCACATCCCTGGACCTTTGCACCATACCCTTAGTAATAATCTAGGCAATGAAAAAGCACTTTCTTACAATAGTGGATATGTGGTGATCGAAGGACATTTCACTGTCTGCACTGGTTCCCAGATCTCTTCACTACGGGATCAATTTTCAGGAGGATGTCATCAATGTGACAGTTACAGGGACCTTCTTGCTTGTCAAAGGATACCATTAAACATTTCTTGGCATTCAGTTTTAGTCCATTGTTTTGACACTAGCCATTGGTTTGGAGGATCTTGGTGTCCTCTGGGTAGTTTATGATAGCACCAAGTTTACAGTCCTCTACAAACTTGGCCAGCTATAAATCCTTAACACTAACTTTGACCTCCATTAATTAAATGACAATGAAGAGTGGCCAAGGACCAAAACCTAGGTTACACTAGTGACAGGTCATTTGGAGGAGGTAAGACAGCCCACCCTAATTTTCTGGGTTCTGTTTGTGAGTCGGTTTGCTATCCAGCAAGTTACATAAGGTTTAACATTTACCTGGGATAGTTTATCTACAATATCTGAGAGTGGGATGGTTCAAATGCCTTTGCAAAATCTAGGTATGCATGTGTACTAATTTACCGTCATCCCTTGCTTTAGTAAATCTCTTAAAGAAGTCAACCAGGTTAAGTAGGCAAGATCTGCCCTTATCAAATCTGAACTGGTTTGGATTAAGAGTTTGTAGATTACCTGTGTCCTTATTTAATAATTCTATAATGATCCTTTCCATAGCCTGACAGATGATACTAGCTTCCCAGGTCCATTGATGCCCCGCCTTTGTGCAGGGGAATAACAGTTGCTGTCCTCTATTTGTCCAACAGAAAGCCTGCTTAGAGTGTGATATTGAATAGCCTCTATAGGGGATCTGATAGGTCCTGTTTGAGGCTCTCTAGTAAGCAGCCTGGTATTTTATCCAGCCCCATATAAGCAATGTTTTTGATCATGGATCGTGCATTGAGAATTTGTTCATGGGAGATTGGGCGCTGTAAATGTATGTATAAGACCTCAGAATGCAGGAGGAGAGGATGGGTAACGTTAGAGCTAAATTTATCTGCTAGTAGATTGGCTATGTCTTCTAGGTCCTAGTATCTGATAACATGGGCTATTAGCTTTGCACAGTTCTGGGCATTGTTTGAAAGTTTCTAACATAGTTAAAGAGGCTTTCTGGTTGTCCTAGGTGGCAATATTTACTTCAAATCTGACTTTGGCTGATTTCATCAGGGGCCAGAGTTCACTGTTATGTTTTTATAAACAGCTTTTTTGCATTCTGTGAGTTACATTTATTTTTATATGTGATTGTTTTTTCTTTTATTATCGATCCTTTTGGGTTCCACCGCTTGGGTTTATTTTTGAATTTGATGTATTTACTTTGAGGTGAAACAGATGCATCTACGTAGTTATTCATTTGTGCATAGAATTTGGCAGTAAAAGATTTAGCATAACCAGTGAAGTCATCAGTGCTGAAAAGGAATGTTGAGTTTGTCCAGGTACTCCCTCAGTTTCAGTGGATTAGCCTTGGCATAATCTCTTAATACCAAGGTACTGGAGGATGCTTCTGGTTTCAGTGTTAAGGTGACTGTGATTGTTTTATTGTCCAATGTGAGCATCTTAAGGATAATGTGATCGTTTTGTGGTCCAGTTTGACCAGTGAGGGAGTTAAAACTGGTAGGGAGCAGAGCTTTCACATATTGGTAAAGACAAAGTCCAGGATTTGATCACCACTGCTTGGGGTGCAGACAAACCACTTTGTATTGATAAAGTGCAGAATCTCTGAGCACACATGTTAGAGGATGTATACCCAGTTAGTTGAGGTGCGTTTGAAGTCCTATAGGAGAATGGTGTGTGGCTTAATGTATAGGAATGCCATACTTTTAAGGTAGAGTTATAGCTAAAGGGTGCATAGAAGGGGTCCTGTAGTTTGCCATGAAGTGATATTGGGTCATGTTAATGGTAAGCTGGAAAAATATTATCTTTTCTAACTAGTCTGGAGGTGAAGTGTTTTTTTTTTTTTTTTTACATAAGTGGAGACACCATTATCTTTAGTGCCTTCATCTAGAGTGGTAGATGTTAAAACCCTGCACTTTAGGGATACTTTCAATGGTCATGAAACAGGTCTCATTAACAGTGCATATATTGATAATTTCTATGGTAAGGAGTGCTTGTAGGGAGTGGAGTAATTTTATTTTACTTTTATTTATTTATTTTTTGTTAAGACTCCTAGCATTGAGCAGCAATACGTTTGTGTTATCCAGATTCTGTTTTGTGACATTGGAAGGTTTTGAAAACTGAGGATGTGTAAAAAGGACACTAAGGGGTGGACAAAGTTTTAGCCAATATATAAAAGCTTTGGGAGAATAGGTGCAGGTCATACCTGGCAATTCAGTTAAGACCATCCACCATCTCCTCCCAGGCTGATATGTATTGTACCTGCATTGAATGACACCAGAATCTAAGCAAAGTGTTGAAGTCAATAATCCTTTTGCTTATATTGCAACATCATTCTTGGTGATTGTAAAATGCTGCTCAAGGCTAGGCTCACACTTGCCTCAGACACATGTTCCAAGAGTTCTATCATGTCTGTCTTTCTATACCCCAGGGTGGAACATCTTAAGTCCCTTACACCCATGTGTACTATGACAGTGTCATATGTGTTATTCTGGTGCAGTGACCTGAGCACCTGCTTTATGTGGCGAATCCTGGCACTTGATAGGCTACTGACCATGACCCTTTCCTTGCACACCTTGGTGAGTGATGCATCAGTATGTCTCACAATGGAGTCACCTATGACCAGAATATTGGCTTGTGTGTAGGTTTTCCTTATGAGCTTTTGAGCTGAGACATTGTGACTCTTTGATGTATGTTTCAAGGTGTGTGCTGCTTGTGTTGTGTGTTTTGAGGTTTCTCAGGGTACTTGTTTCTTACTTTACATTTAGGAGTCCTTTGTATTTTAGGATTTGTATGCAGTAGGATTAGTGTGGTGCTGTGTGGTAATGATGACCTGCATGTTAATTGTAGTGGCTTCCTGTGGAAGTTTTGCCTCCAAAGCATTAAGTAACTGCATCTCTTTCACACTGCGCCAGTTTTTTTAAGTAGTACATGGTTGTCAGTAAACATGAGACAGCTGGTACAGTATCTCAGGATGATCATTTCAATCAAGATGACTACATCAATTGTTGATAAGTGCAAATCCATGGTTCTAGCATCTTTCTAATGTGGGCTGAAGTGGGTAGTGCCTGTCAGGTTCCAGTTGACTACTGGAGGTGCTATCTTTCTGGTAGTAGAAATAGTGCTGGTCTCAACACAACTGCATGCAGCTAGGAATCAATGAATCTCAGCTCCTTCTCTTTCCAGAAACAAGGTAGTAGCATTAATCCCACGCTGCTTTCTGAGAAACAGTATTAACCCAGATGTTGATGGGTTCATTACCCTTGCTATAGTCTTCTGTTAGTAGATACCATAGTTAAAGCCTATAGCATCTGGATGCAACAGACAGCCAAGCTGCACAAAAGCCCTGAAGTGGTACTTACCTAAAGAGCAACCAGACCACTCAGTGAAGTCCCATGTACACTGCCAAATCAAAGACCAGTAGAAATCAATGCTCCTCTGCTCTTTCTCTCACCAGCTGCAAAGCATCAATATTAATCCCAAGTCTTCTAAGAAACAATTTTTAGACTTTCTGGTGATTTGTAATCTCTAGTTAGGCCAGGGAATAATGTCTCTCTGCTCCGTCTCTTACCAGGAGCAAAGCAAACACTATTCCCAAGTTGATTTCTGAGAAGCAGTTCCTAGAATCTTCAGTGACCGGTAGTCTAATTGCAGATGTTACAGATTTTTGTATTACTACTCTGAACATTGCATTGTGCACTGAGTAAGTGGGATGATATGAAACAAAGCTAACTCAAGCTTTAAGAGTATAAGGGGTGGGCCTTCCCATTTAGATTTTTCAAGGTCCAGTAGAATGAGCAGATGAGATGAGTTAAGACTAGAAGGGCCTTCAGAAAACAAGTTTATAGTAAAAGCAGGCAGCTCAAAAGCTTCCAAGTTTAAAAGCACAACTGGACTGTGCAGGCAGGTGGGAAACATCCAGTGCAGTCATACACCAGTTGTTGTCTCACATCACCTACAGCTAAATAATTTGTAGATGAAGTCACGGCAGTGATTAAACAGCTCCACAATGACAAGGCTATGAAACTGGATGGAATCTGTCAAGAAATGGAGAAGGTGCGGGATGCTTTTAGATTGTCATGCTTACTATGCCGTTTTTTCGATGTTGAGAGGAAGGCAGGAACAGTATCTCTGTAATGGCAAACTTTGGTAGTGGTCCCTCTTTTCAAAAATGAGGACAGAAAAGTGTGCACCACTAACTGAGTGAACACAATCCTCAGCCTGTTTGCAAACACCTATACCAGAATACTACAAGGAGACTTCTTTCTTGACTGAAGAAAAGTGGATCAACTATTAGCCATTGCACTGATATTGTTGGAGTTACTGGAATTTGAGGGACATGCCTGAGTACCCTAGAATGTTCTATGAGAGGTACCGCAATACTGTGTGCTTCCAAGGCTGCTGCCATTTATTCCCTGTATTTGTGGTGCATTAGTTGTGTCTGCATTCCCGGTATCAAGTCGAATACATTCAAGGTGGGAGCAAGACTTTGTCAGGAATATCTCATCTCCCTTCTGGTTCTTGACTTTTCATGGAGAGACTATCAAGACACAGCTGAGATTTAGAAAGATGAGTTTGGGGACATGAGGGTTGCATTTCTGTTGTCTGCAGATGATGTCATTCTCTTGGTCTATCATGACAGTAGCCTTTAGCATGCAGTGAAGAGATGTATTCCTGAGAGTCAAATGGTGGTAGTATTTTCTAGACAAAAAAATGGGTTGCATTCTACAGGTGATGGGGCAACAGCTACCTCAGGTACAGAAGTTTAAATATCTCATGGTCTTCTTGCCTGAGGGCAGGGGGATCAGGAGGCTGCCCATCAGATGAGTGTAGCTGTTGCATTACTGCAGGCATTGCGCCATACTGTGGCACTCAAGCAAGAACAGAGCCGTAGAAAAAACTCTCCGTTGCTAATTCAGTCTGTGTCTACATCCTCAGCTGTGGTAGTGAGCTTTGGACACTGTCTGACAGGAAGAAGTTATGGATGTAAGTGGCAGAAGTGAAATTCCTTCATAGTCCTGTTACACTCAAACTCCAGGATCGAGTGAAGAGCTTAAAAAACTGGAAGGTTCCTGGAGTACAGTCACTGCCCCTTTAGGTTAAGAGGAGCCAGGTGAGGAGGTTTTGACACTTAGTGAGGATGGCCTCTGGGTGGCTCCGAAAACAGGACTATCAGGCAGAACCAGGGGAAGAAGAACTCAGGATATGCTGGAGAAATTACAACACCTGACTGGTCTGAGAACACCTAGGCATACTCCAGGATATCCAAGAGACCGACACTAAGGATAGGGAGGTCTGATCTGTCTTGTATAGCCTGCTACCACTCTGACCCTCACCAGGATAAGCACTTTGGGGTATGGATAGATGGATGGTTGGATGATTGTTGTTTTTTGTCATTATTAGACTGGGATAATGACTAGCTGGAGAGACATGTATTTAATCTGTTAACTGCTGATTTTTCACATTTACCTGATTGTCAGTATTTTAAATATAGTAATCTCTATTGTATTTTCAGGTATATGAAATGGGAGGTGAGATGTTTGAGTGGATGGGATGAGATTCCATACAGCTGTCGTTAGTGAGAAAAAAAATAAACAATGGAAACACTCAAACTGTTATCTTGTTGTGTAGAGTTTTGTCTTCAACAGACTTCTTCAGTAAAAAAAAAACAACCACTTGAAACAATATTTACCAAGTGAAAAATCTCTTTGTCACATGGCACATGCTAAGAAAAATATCAATCAGAATAAAATGCTGTCATCAATCAATCTTTCTTTGTTGTAATCTTAATTTCAGTAAGCATTTAATTCAAATTAAGTCATTCAAAACTGGATATCTTCATGCATTTAATAAAATTTGACATCCCACCTTTTTTGTAATAACATATAGGTTCATAGGTTCATACTAGGCTATCTGCCCTAGGGCATTTATAAGCCTAGCCAGAGTGTGTTTGGCTTTCGCCACCCATTTTAAATTAATTTTGCTATGCCCTTTTTCAAGGTTAGTATACTGTGCCTCTGTCTAATAGTGACACAGAGGTGATACCCAAGGTAAACCTACGATCTCCCATCCACTCATCAAGATTCCTCTTGAAGAGAGTAACCTGGACTGGGATTTTATTCCAGAGTGAAGGGAGCCTCTGGGTTATGAATCTGTCCCTCCAGCATGTCCTATTTATTTCAGTGCTGAGGTTCAAGTCTCTTGAGCGCATAGCTCGATGGGATTTGGATTTTCTGAGGTGCAGCATGTCCATTAATTCCGGGTTGGACATGGCTTTATACGTCAGGCACAGATCGCCTCTGAGCAGGCGGTATGCCACTGAGTAGAGCTGGAGTTTCTTTAACCGGGCAGCATATGGCATCTGTTTGAGCCCTTTGATCCTCTTGGTGAGGTACTTTTGGGGTCTTTCCAGTTGCTGCAGGTGTCTGGTAAGGTACATCCCAAAAGGGGCATTGTACTCAATTATGGGTCTGATGAGGGATGAATAAAGAGGCACAATGACCTCCCCTGATCTAGATGTGAATCCCTTCATGATTAGGTGGGCTATATAAAATGTTTTTCTAACCACTGTGGCCACGTGGTTGTCAAATGATAGATTGCTATCAACTTGGGTCCCAGGGTCCCTAATTACTTATTCTGTACTTAATGGATTACCACCTATGTGGTAATTTGTGGGCACTTTGTTTTTGCCAAAGCGGATGACTATACACTTTTTGGCGTTTAGCTTGAGGCCATGGCTCTGGCACCAGCTGTCTGTTTCTATGAGGCCCTTTTGGAGGATGCTTGCATCGGCTGGAGAGTCGATTATGGCACCCAGTTTGCAGTCATCTGCAAACTTGGTCAGCCACAGTCCTTCCATGTTGGCCTGTACCTCCGAGAAATATATACTGAACACGAGAGGTCCCAGGACTGAGCCTTGTGGGACGCCACTTGTAACTGGTTTGGAGTCTGACATGGCTCCAGCAATTCTAACCATGTGGGTTCTGTCCTTGAGCCAGTTTGCAACCCATCTAGTGACATAGGGGTTTATATTTAAGCTAGTGAGCTTATCTATAATGCCCGAGTGGGGTATTGTATCGAAGGCTTTTGCGAGGTCCAGGTAGGCTGTGTGGACCACCTTCTCCTCGTCAATGGCCTTGGTGACTGTTTCAAAGAAATCGACCAGGTTTAAGAGGCAGGATCTGCCCTTAACAAAGCCAAACTGGGTAGGATCCAGTGTCTGTAGGTCCCCAATATCTTTATTTATGAGGTCCATGATGATCCTTTCCATAGCTTTGCAGACCAAGCTAGTCAGGCTTATGGGGCGATAGTTTCCAGGATCCGTTGAGGCACCACCTTTGTGGAGAGGGACCACTGTTGCTGTACGCCACTCTTTGGGTACATATCCTGTAGTAAGGCTGAGATTGAACAGTAGTTTTATGTTTGGGTTTAGCTCTTCTTGGAGTTCATGTAGGACGCAGCCTGGGACACCATCTGGTCCCACTGATGCTGTGTTTTTTGCTTTGGAGAGGGCGGCTCTTACCTGAGCATCTGAGATGTCAGGGGCAGCACTCTGCTGGGATAGATATTTGCCCTATTGGTGGGAGGGGAGTTTGCGCTGAACCTGTCAGCTAGGATGTTGGCAATGTCTGTGGGTTCGGTGTATTTTTTGTCATTTTGGACTAATTCTGAGCATATCTGGGAATTCCCACCCAGGTTCCTAACATAACTAAAGAAAGCCTTGTGATTATCCTTAGTGTCCTGTGCAGTTTTTCTCTCGAAGCTGGCCTTAGACGATTTTATGAGTGCCCGTAGTTTTTTGCTAATACTGATCAGAGATGTCTTCCCTTTTTGGGATTTTTCTATATCCTGTAGTAGCTTCCCCCTTCTATTGTATAGTTTGTTTATGGCTGGGGTCCACCAGACAGGACGTCTGCCTTTGGAGGATTGGGTCTTGGTTTTATTTGGGATTGCATGATCCATGCATTCCTGAAGGTGTTAATAGAATGCGTTTATAAAGGATTCTGTGGTCTGGGCTGTATTTTCCACAGGCCCGGGGGCTTTGAAGGATTCCACCTCGGTTTTGAGGAGTGTGAAATTTGCTTTAGAGAAGTTTTTCACTGTGGTTTTCTGGGCAGGGGGTGGGGTCAGGATGTGGATATCCAGTGAGATTAGTTTATGGTCTGATCTTACCAGTGAGGGATACACTTCTGGTCTGGAGCATAGAGTCCCCATGTTGGTGATGATCAGGTCCAGTATGTTTTCCCCTCTTGTGGGAGTGGTAACAAGTTGTTCCATAGCATTTGACTTTATAAATTCTAGGAACCTTTGGGCTAGGGTGTTGGAGCTAGAGTAATGCTCCCAGTCTATGTTTGGGTAGTTGAAGTCACCCAATATAATGGTGTTTGGAGAGACCTTCATATTTTCCAGTGTTCTCATGAAGGCCGAGTGGGGTTCTTGTGTTTGGGAGGGTGGTCTGTAGCAGGCCATAAACTGGAAGGCAGTTTTACCCACTGTTAGTTGCACATGGATAGTCTCTGATGCTTCGTGCTGTGCCACCAACCTGGAGGTGTGGGTATCTTTGACGAATATTGATATTCCCCCTCCTTTTGTGGTTCGGTCCAGGTTTTGGGGCCGAAAAACATGGTATGAGGTATAACCTGGTAGTGCTGGGGTGCTCTCGGGAGCCTTGAACCAGGTTTCTGTTACTGCACAGATATCGATGTTCTCCATGCTAAGGAGAGTTTTGAGTGCGTGCATCTTGAGGTTTAGACTTCTGGCGTTGAGTAGCATTACTCTTAGTTTCTTATCCCTTGTTATACCTATGGAGATGGGTTTGTCTTTTGAGTCTTGCCTAAAAAAGGCACTATGGGGGTAGCAAGAGCCTTTGCCAATATCCGAAAGCCCAGGGGTGACAGTTAATACCTCACATACAGTGAAACTAGCTAGAAAAATACACAGTACACAAAGTGCTATAAATAACAAAGAAATAAAGAACAAAATAAACAAAAAACAGGATCAAGCTCAGTGTGAAGAAAAAAAAAATATATCAAAATGACCACCCCTTGGGTCAGGTTCAGTACTGTCCAGCTCAAAGAATTCAACCATTTGTGTTTAATCATTGTCTATAAAAAGCATTGTCTGTGCATTTTCTCTTTAAGGCATAACACTGTTCATAATAAATCTTTAGAATAAAACCCTTTATGGCCTTCAAATCAAATTTCAATCTCTGAATTGGCTAACTAACAACAGGTTAATAATTAATCCCAAAACATCTACATTTATGTTATTTACTATTGCTAAAAAAATGGAAAATCCCCCAATGGTTGATAAAAGCGAATAGCTTAAATAATCCAATGCCTAAAGTTACATGTTAAAAATATCTAGGAGTCCTCATTGCCCCTGCTGTAACATTCTCAACACATACAGGCAATACATTCAATAAAGCACAGGCAATACAGTCAATAAAATAATTCCACAATTGAAACTCTCCAACAGAATTTCATGCCTATTATCTACAACTGATAGGAATTCTAAAGCTAGTTAAGTCCTCATTGCCAAAATTGAATATGTCCTACCACACAAATAAAAAAACTAAAGTTGTTGGAAAACAAAATCTGCTGTTTTGTACTTCTAGCCAACAAGTATACCCTCATCTGTGCTGTCTTGCAGAGATTTTATTGCCTAACAGTTAATATTCAAACTGCTATGATTCTCAGCAATCTGGTGTTCAAAATTTTCACAAGCAGTCAATGACTCCCACTAAAGTTCACCTTAAAAATAACAGAGCCATCATACTTATTGAGAGAAAGCCAAGATTATGTCATTAACTTGGTGAGAACACACTTTCACAGTAGCACAGGAGAAATGGTCTTCACTAAACTCAAGGGCCAGCAACATGGAATCAGCTATCCATAGAAATACATTTTCAAATAACATTAGATGGCTTCAAGGCTAACCTGAAGGAACATGTACTGGAAGAGGCTTCTGGTAATTGCTTTTGTGACACTGAATAAGTTGCAATAGACTTGTAGATTTACTGTAACTGAAATATTTACAAGTACTAGACATGGGTAACACTTGGCTAAGAGAGCTTCACCCTGCAAATACCCTAAATACTCTCTTCAGTAGGACTGTCAAGGCACTTCTTGTTGTGGTTTCATAGTTACCAAGGCAACAAGTCATTAAATGGCAACAAACCTACTCATCCTTTCAACCAGTTACTACAGGTGTCCCTCAGGGCTCTATCCATGGTCTTCTACTATTTAATATATTAATGACCTCCACACCTCCACTCACCATACTAGTTTAGTTCAGTATGCAGAAGACTCAACATTAATATATGTGGACTCAGTAATAAACAAGCTCCAAGGCATTCCCAAAAATCTTTCTGTTCTGTAGAAACCTGGCTCAAAGAATCAAACCTCGTATTCATCCCAAAGAAAACTAAGTTAGTGGATTTACCTCAAAAAGTTGACAAAATCAAAAGCAAGCTTTTACCATAAAGTTAACAAATAATACTGTCATTGAAGCTGTATCTCACAGTAAACGTATAGGTATTATAATAGATAGCAATCATGACCACCATATACTGCACACCGTTAAATCTACACACCAGAAACTAGTCTCCCTTTATAGGATCAATGGATTCCTTACAGATACTGTGAGAAAAACTCTAGCTACTACCTTCTTGTTGTCAACTCTCTTATACGCTGCTCCAATCCTAACAAACTTAAACAATACTCAAAGAAACTTGCATCCTGCTACAATAAAGTAGCTAAATTTGCAACCAGTCTCCCTCATAGGACCCACCATTGACATAGCTTAAAACAATTAAACTGGCTTGAACTACACAACTACCTAACATATTCAAAACTAACTACAGCACACAACCTCATTCATCATCCAGAAAAATGCCGTGCACTGCAAAACTTATTACTGCCCTACTGTACAGCAAGAGAACTCTGCTCTAGTAAAAATATCTTATTACTTACAAATAAGTCAAATGTTGCAGGAGACTTGCTGTACTCTCAATATGTTGCTAAACTCTGGAATAGTATCCCCACACAAATTAAACTCTCTGAAAAACTTAAAAGTTTTAAATCACTGCTTAAACAATATCTTAACCAGTCCTGGTCATGCACACGTTCATCTCAAGATTGAGACTTTATGTTCACTGGACAATACTCCAAATACTGTCCTTCAACACAACACTCTCAACCTTTCACGGAAATGTCAAAGCAATTTTTATACATAACTACTACCACTAAGTTGCATGTGGGCTTTCTCTTTAGTAACTTCCACCTCTATAAAATCTTAGAATGTATAAGTGTAACTACTGTTTGTGTATAAGTGTAAATAGAAACGCAACTACTCTGTGTTTAACTGGAAGTTAGAATAATGTAATCTAAGCAAATGGAGCTTTTCTCCCTAGGCCTCCACTGAAAATGGGTATTATCAGTTGGACTTTCCCGTAAACAAAGACAAATAAATAAATATTATGAATTTTATTGCTTCTTGTTACCGCATTCTTTGTGCACTTACTTTTGATGGGCATTTTGTTTTGCATAGTATATAATGTATTTTCACTTTTTTATCTTTTTTTTACTATGTATTTTGTTAAAGTTGGAGCTAATTTTGTCTGCCAATAGGTTTGCAATATCTTTTGGCTCAGTGTAGGTGGCTCCATTAACAACGAGCTCTGCAAACAATTGTGTATTTGAGGTTATGAATGCTAAAGAAAGCCTTGTGGTTGTTCTTGGCCTAGGAGATCAGATTTGCATTAAATTAGGCTTTTGTAGACTTATTTGCCTTCTGAGTTGTTTTCTTAGCTTGTGCTTTAATCCTGCTTGGTGCTATACTTCTTACTTTTTGTCATGATTTTCTTTTTCTGTTATACAGCGTACTGATGTTGTGATTCCACCAGCGTAGCTTGTTTTTGAGTTAGTTCTGTACTTCTTCCTGGTGGGCACAACTATCACTAAGCAGCTATTAACATTATTGTATAAGGTTTGAACAGTTCCGCGTAGGCAGTAGTGTTCTCAGGGTTTGGAGGGGGACATGAAATTTTGCCAGGTTATCAATTAATAGTAAGAAGTTAGCCTCTGAGTACTTCCTGAACATTCCATTGTTAGCTGGAATTTTAGAGTTTATTTTTACTTCAGAGGAGACTGTTTTTTGGTCTGATCTTACCAAAGTAGACATTACACTAGGGGGCTGTGCAGTGCTCTCACACATTAGTGAGGATCAGAGCCAATATGTTTGTACCCATCATCGATATATTGACAATTTGGTCCAGGGAGTGTATGTGTACAAAGTCTAAGAATCTCTGTGCCTGCACGTTTGGTATCATATATGATTCCCTGTTAGTTGTGAGTTAATTAATGTTGCCCGTGAATATGGTATTGGGTTGGATGGTGTCTTCAATAAGCTTTAATATATGTTATAAGTTTCCTGGATCATAGAGGGGGACCTATTGCTTGCAAGGAAGTGGTGTAGGAGTTTGTCTGTGGTGATTTGAATATGGAGAAACTCAAGTCCATCATCCTATTTGATCAGCCTAGAGGTATATTTATTTATGATGTAAATCAAGACACCTCCACCTTTAGTCCCTGCCTGTGTAATAAGTAGCTGGTCTAAATGTGTGAAAAACTATTGTCAGAGTATTCTCTGTGGCTTTAAACCATGTCTCAGTGACTGCACAGAAGTCAAGATTCTCTAGGGTGAGGAAGGCTTTTAGGGAGTGGAGTTTCTTGTGGAAGTGTTATGTTATTGTGGTGAAGATTTTTCTAGGTGATTTCATTGCTGTGTAAGAACAGGGTGCAATCATAAAATTATGCTTATCTTTGTATGCTAATATGTAATATTTTGGTGAATTTAAGTCACTAAGAAAACATGCCTAGCTTCATTCATTGCTTTATTTTAGTGTCTCAAGCCGTATTTGTAAATTTTACTTAAAAACAGAAAACTCCCTGGTTTAACAAATCTCAGTAGCTTTGATATAATGCACAGTTGCTGCATTTGTAAAATACAGTATTCAGCTTTACTTTAAACATTTAGGTACATCGTTGATTCTTGGCAAACTTTATATACTTACCAACCATTTTAAGTCCATTGCACCAAGCAAAACAAAGTGCAGAACTTTTAACACTGACTGTCACTGCCATTCGGGATATTTATGAGTACCTAAGTCACTCAGCATAGACCAGCTCGGTACTGACTGTCAAGCCTAAATCCAAGGATTTTCAGTTGCCTCCTCATATCTCTGTTTCTCAGGCTCTAGACTTCATGACCTGCTTCTCTTTCTGTCTCTGTCTCCGGAAGACTCGCCTCTGTCTTGTTCTGGCCCTCCTTTTTCAGAAAAATGGGGAATGGCTTCCTTCACTCAGGGCATCTCCGAGGATCCTCCTTCCATAATTTTATATTGCAGTACTGCACACTCCAAAATGGCCACTAGAGGCACTGTACGATAACACCTAATACTTTGTAAGGTTGGCTGCACAGGTATGCCATGAGGAGTTATCGTGTGAAAGTTAGAAATAAAAAGGATTTGTTAAAAACGGATTAAATAAAGGTCAGGTAAATATAACTGGTCATCATGGTATCACCTGTTAGCAAAGCAATGGAGAGGGTCTTGAGTAGAGAATTAGTGAATTAGTAAACATATTTTTTACTGAGTTGTGGGGTGTTCAGCACTGCAATATTGGAAAATTACAGAAGGAGGACCCCTCAGAGATGCCCTGAGTGAAGGAAGACATTCCCCATTTTTCTGAAAAAGGAGGGCCAGAACAAGACAGAGGTGAGTCTTCCAGAGGCAGAGACAGAGAGAGTGAAAAAGAAGTAGGTCATGCTACAATCTTAGTTTATGTTAAATTAAGTAAGAGAAAGGAGTAATACATAAAAAGTTATATATGAATGCTTTATTTTTTTACTTCATTGAAGCATCTGACTCATTTCTGTATAGGACGATGGTGGTAAACAATATAGCATACAAGTGGGTTCTAACACAGTATAATTTTGAGAGAGTCAGACAGACAGAATGAGAAGCTGAGTGGAAAAAAGCTAGATACTGTCTAAAGTGCACTGTCCATAAGTAAAGCAGATTCATAGAGGCACGGATTCATGATTTACAAAGCATTGCCAATACCACCCTTATTGGGCATCTCCTTCCTCCAAGAGGGCAATAGAATTCAAGGCTGGGATTAATTTATGGGCACCCATCCATCTGTTGACGTTTGCCTTAAAGAAAGTAAAGTTAGCATTGTTTGTTGTGTAAGGGAAGATTACTCCAGGTAATTACTCCAGGTAAGTACTGAGTAGTAAATCTATACTTTCAATTTGTCTTACTTATTTGTTGACGGAATTCAAGTCTTTAGTCTGATAGTCTGTGAAGCTGTTTGCATTGTGAAGTTATAAAAGTTAAAAGAGGACTTGATCCTTAGCAACACAGAATATTAGTTATAAATGACCTCACAAACATCTATAGTGACAGCGCATATGGATAGAGTATAGGGATCCAGCTTCATAACTGTTTTGGCAGCTGTCAGTCATTAGTACAAGATAATTTTTGTTAGGAACCTCTGGAGTCTTTTATGATATTTTTGAATAGATACATACTGAAAGGGGCATTGTCATCTATAATTAGTCTGATCAGGACGGAGTATAGAAGAATCATAACTTCTTTTGACCTGGATGAGTACCTCTCAAACTCTTGAGTACAATAATTCCAGACAAAGCCAAAAATAATGAGGGGACAAAGGCCCAAAGTCGGGGACAGATTTTAAGTATTCATCTTATAAACTTAGGAAGTCAGTAGTATGATATGCTTTGCATTAGCTTGCTTTTTTCTGAAGGTATGATGTCTGAAACTTAACTGTCTCTCATAATTTATTGACTTTAATCCTCTATGATTTGCCAGAAAACCACAAATTTTATGAGGAACAGACCAAAATAAGAGGCAATAATCTGGATATTCTGTGAAATTCTGAACAGTTTAGAGATATGCCTGGATGAAATAGTTTCAGTTATGAATTTATCTGGATTGAAGAATTTCCTGACAAATGACAGGGAGTTGTTTACAGAGGTACCAAGATACAATGATGATGATGTTACCACCATGGTGTGGGGTGTGGTCTAAGCTGTAAACTGCAGTTGAATGTACCAAAGGTGACAATGCTGCCCTTCTTTGTTTTTAATTTAAATCTGTTAACATGTCTCTGATTTATATGGTTTAGCCTTTGCTGTAGTAAGATGTTTTGGATGCATAGTGAACAACAGTGGTAAGTTTGGCATCACCACAAAGTTAATTGTCCATTTATCTGTATTAGCAGTCTGAAGATCTAAGAAGTGGGTGCTGAACAGAAGGGATCCCAGTACTGACCACTGAGGAATGCCACTAGTTTTATTTTTGCTTTCTGCAGTGACACCTGATATTTTAATGTTGTGGGTTGTATCTCTCAGCCCGTTTGCTATCCCTCTTTCAACATAACTGTAACAGGAGTTAGTGCTGGACATATGCTATTTAATTCACATCCACTTGACTTTCATTTACATTAGAAAATACAAATAGCTTGTTTGATGATGAAACTAAGTTAGGGTCATTGACTGCAGATGAAAGAGTAAATCTACTAAGGCATATTGGGGATGGAACTAGAGAAGTGAACAGTGTACGTTTCCAATGGTTCAAAATAAGATGTCTAGAGTGATATATTGTGGGATCCTTAGTCCAGAGAAAAAGTATTTATTTGGAAAGCTGGAAGGACCTGTTACAGTGAAGAATGTAGGTATTAGGGGGATCCCAAGACTTAATCAGTGTAAGCAGTACACTAAGCCTGTACCAGAAGTGACCATAATAGATGGCAACATAGCTAAAGGGACAGAAGCAGCGGTTACTAATGGTCACAGATAGAGTGGTACGTGTAGTTCTGGAATCCTTACAGAGTGAGGGTAATATAACTGATAGACTGCATAAAAAATTCATCTAAAACAGAGGGGGTGTTGGAAGGGCACTATGAGGAAAGATTACAAAGAATGGATATAGTCTAAATCTGAGAAGAAAGAACAGAGTAAAAGCTATAAGAGAAAATGCTTAGCAAGGTATCAAAGTTTTATACAGAGTAGATGTAAGGAAACATTTTGTTGAGAGATGAAT